>NW_019392656.1:2544538-2647077 GCF_000648675.2 Cimex lectularius
AATCAAACGGAACTGGAAAATGCATTTATTGACTTTATCAATTCTAAAAATTCTGAATTCTACTCAGACGGAATTAATAAGTTACCAACACGTTGGGAGAAATGTATTGAGAGTATGGGAAATTATTTTGATTAAAGAACATTGCTTTAAAGTAACTAGTTTCTTTTTTTTTGTTTAATACCAAAATCCTGCATTATTTTCCGGACAACCCAATACATCAAGAAGAAAATAAAAAATTAATGAAAAAAAAATTGACTACAGCAGACAGTGTGTAAATTGATGACGAAATTGAACAAAAATAATAATGAAGTCTGAGGGAACTATTCTGTACTATTTCACATTTTCATAATAGACGAAACTACAGAACACGAAAGGTGATTCATCAGATCAATTACATACTTTGAACGCTTACCTGGACTTGACCAATAAGTCACAATATTTTATTTTTTATGTGTAAGTACTCTCAAGTGGTAAAATATCAAATAAACTTCTTACATTTTAGTAACAATTTTAAGCAGTTTTTGTGACAATTTGACCATTAGAAACTTGAAGATTTATTTTTACCATTTTAACTACTTTGCAAGGTTCAACAAACATTTTAGACGGAAAGCTATTTAAATTTAATGCCACAGCAGAAGGTTGATGAGGGGTAATTCAACCGGCGACCTTCCACCCCTTGGCATCCAAGGAGCCCACCCTCGCCGACTTTAAAATTTTAATGGAAAACTAATGTTTGGATTGTCGTTCCTAGGGTGGATTCAAATACAATTTATTACCGGGAAAACAAACACAAAGAAATGTGTTCGCGCACCCTCGAAAGTTACCCTTCATGAATCGTTTACGGGGCGAAGATGAGATTTCCCAGATGAAAAATAAGTGTAGGGGGAAAGCGTGGGCTTAAGAACCTCCGCTGATGGATTATGGAACATTACTCCTTTGACTTTTGAGCGACATATAATTTAAAATTTTCAAGGCATTCTCATGTATAACATCATGTAAATAAACGCTTTAAGACTTACGGTCACATAGATCTCGATAAATTCTCAAATTGTGTGTGTATTACGAATATGTAATAAATAACCATTTAAAACAAATATTTTTCTTTCTACAGTTATACGAATCGTGGTGAAATAAATAGATAAATAATGTACACCAGATTTGTTGAAAAATCAGTGTTTATTAAATGTTTAAATAATGAAAACCTTTTAAGAATAAATCAGCTAGCTTATTGTTAAATATGCTTTAACATGTGCATAATTTGTCTGTAACAAATTAGAAACTCAAGGAATTGCCAATAGAACTGGGAGAAACTGTACAAAAAATGTCTTTGATATAGCCAGTCAAGCAGACAGAAATATTAAAATAAGAAAAAAGTTTTTCAAGTGTTATTCTGTTTCTCGGATTTTTTTAAAAAGTTTGGAGCCGAAATCATGCCTATTTCAATAGAGACTGCAATTTTCCAAAACGCGTCATACGACACACTATCACTGTAAAAAAAGTAAACTATTCTAAGGGAAAAAAAGTAGACATGTGGAATCGAAATTGTTCCTAGTTATGTGGAAGAACTGAACAGAAAAATACGTTTGAAATAGCCGATCGCGCAAGCAGAAATATTTTAAAAAAATGAAAAAAGTTTTTCTAGTGTTATTCTGTTTCTCGGAATTTTTGTAAAGTTTGGAACCGAAATCGTGCCTAGACTGCCAAGTCTGGTGAAGGAACCGTACCAAAAAAAATCTTTGAAATAGCCAACCGAACGACCAGAAATATTTAAAAAAAAAGTTTTTTTAGTGTTATCCTGTTTCTTGGATTTTTTTTTAAATGTTTGGAACCGAAATCGAGCCTAGAGACTGCTAAGTCTGGTGGAGGAACTATAGAAAAACAATGTCTTTGAAATACCTAGTCGAGCGACCAGAAATATGAAAAAAGAAAAAAGTTTTTCTTGTGTTATTCTGTTTTTCGGATTTTTTTTAAATGTTTGGAACCGAAATCATGCCTATTTCAATAGAGACTGTCAATTTTCCAAAACGCGACATAAGGACAGACAATCAATGTAAAAAATGTAAACTATTCCAAGGAAAAAAGTAGACATATGGAATCGAAATCTTGCTAATTAGGTGGAGAAACTGTACAAAAAAGCCTTTGAATTATCCGATCGAGCGACCAGAAATAGTAAAACAAGAAAAAAATTATAATGTTTTCTGTTTCTCGGATTTGTTTAAAAGTTTGGAACCGATATCGTGCCTGGAGACTGCCAAGTCTGATGTAGGGACTATACAAAACAATTTCCTTGAAATAGCTAATCGAGCGACCAGAAATATTAAAAAAAGAAAAATCTTTTTCTAGTTCTCGGATGTTTTTTTTATATGTTTGGAAGCGAAATCATGTCTATTTCAGTCGAGACTGCCAATTTTCCACAATGCGTCATAACGATACACAATCGAAGTAAAAAGTAAACTATTCCAAGAAAAAAAGTAGACATATAGAATAGAAATCTTGCCTAGTTATGTGGAAAAACTGAACTGAAAAATATGTTTGAAATAGCCGATCGCGCGACTAGAAATATTTAAAAAAATGAAAAAAGTTTCTCGGAATTTTTGTAAAGTTTGGAACCGAAATCGTGCCTAGGGACTGCCTAGTCTGGTGGAGGAACTATACAAAAACAATGTCTTTGAAATAGCTAATCGAGCGACCAGAAATATTAAAAAAAGAAAAATGTTTTTCTAGTGTTATTCTGTTTCTCGGATTTTTTAAAATGTTTGGAAGCGAAATCATGCCTATTTTAGTAGAGACTGTCAAATTTCCAAAACGCATCATAACGACACACAATGAATGTAAAAAATGTAAACTATTCCAAGGAAAAAAGTCGACATATGGAATCGAAATCTTCCGTGGTTAGGTGGAGAAACTGAACAAAAAAGTCTTTGAAATAACCAATCGAGCGACCAGAAAAATTAAAAAAAGAAAAAATTCTGTTTTCTGGGATTTTTTTTAAAGTTTGGAACCGAAATCATGCCTATTTTGGTAGAGACTTTCAAGTCTGTTGGAGGAATTGTACAACAAAAATGTCATTGAAATAGTCAATCGAGCGACCCAGAAATGTGAAAAATATCTTTCTAATATTATTCCCCCGGAAAAAAGTTTCTATTTGATCGAAATCATACCTATCGGGTTGTCCGGAAAATAATGCAGGATTTTAAGTTTTCATTAAAAAAAATCTATATAAAATATTCTGTTTACGTTTACAGGATTACTCATTTGTATGAATGTCAACACTTATTAATCCTCTTCCAAATGATATTGTTTGTTTACCTCTGTAGCATTCCGCTACTTGGAAATAATTCAGTCATCCTTATAATGTCAAAGCGAGAATTTCGTACGATTTTCTTTTACGAGTTTAAACTCGGCCGAAGCGGACCCCAAACGGCTAGAAACATTAACCAAGTCTGGGGCGAGGGTTGTGTTAATGAGTGCACTGTGCAAAGGTGGTTTAAAAAATTTCGGGAGGGAGATTTCAGCCTTGAAGATGAAGAAGGTCGTGGAAGGCCTTCCTCTCTTAATGATGATGTTCTGCGATCAGTGGTGGAAGAAAACCCCAAAACAACTGTTCGAGAACTTGCAGAGCAACTCAAAGTCAGTAAAACGACCGTCGCTGACCACCTCAAGGCGATTGGAAAAGTGAAAAAACTCGAAAATTGGGTTCCACACTCATTAAACGATCGCCAAAAAAATCAGCGCTTTGATGTTTGTGCATCACTTCTTTGTCGAAACAAAAATGACCCATTTCTGGCCAGAATTGTTACATGTGACGAAAAGTGGATTCTCTACGATAACACTAGACGTTCTGGACAGTGGCTCGACAAAGGAGAAGCTCCAATACATTTTCCAAAGCCCCCAACTCATCAAAAAAAGGTAATGGTTACGGTATGGTGGGCTTCATTTGGTTTAATACACTACAGCTTCTTAAATCCTGGCGAAACCATCAATGCTGAATCATACTGTAACCAAATTAATACCATGCATCAGAAATTGGCAGTAATGAAGCCCTCTTTGGTCAGTCGGAAAGGGCCCATTTTGTTGCATGACAACGCTCGACCACATGTGTCACGTGTAACGTCACAAAAATTATTGGAGCTTGGCTATGAAACTTTGCCTCACCCACCCTACTCTCCGGACCTCTCGCCTACTGACTACCATTTTTTTAGACACCTGGACCACTACTTACAACACATAATATTCAAAAATCAAACGGAACTGGAAAATGCATTTATTGACTTTATCAATTCTAAAAATTCTGAATTCTACTCAGACGGAATTAATAAGTTACCAACACGTTGGGAGAAATGTATTGAGAGTATGGGAAATTATTTTGATTAAAGAACATTGCTTTAAAGTAACTAGTTTCTTTTTTTTTGTTTAATACCAAAATCCTGCATTATTTTCCGGACAACCCAATACTATAGTCGAGACGGTGGTTAGGTTGAAACGAAAACTTTTGTTTTGACCTTTGCCATTTTTATATCGAAAAATCCTATAACAGTTTAATTTCTTCGTTCAATCGCTGAATGGAAGCGGCGGGTAGCGTGGGCGGAATTCAATATCTTTTTTAAATTTGCAAATCCGTTTGCCATGTCTTTAGAGGTTCCACTGGCTTTTGTAAATCCATCGATTTGGAGAAATAAGGCAGCCTTTTCAGACGCGGTTACCATGGCTTCCTCCATTAAAGTTCACCATTGACCATGGCCAATTTGAAAGACTCATTCGGAATTACTGGACGGGTTATCAATATGCTAATAGCTTTTTCAAGCGGGATTGTCTCTGGGCAAAATCAAGGCTGGGATCGGCCAGTCGATTAATTCTCGACCCGGGAATTGCGTCATGGGAAATTGTATCCGGGCTAATTTTATTGGAAATTTTAGCCGAGCGCGGGGGCGGCGTAAACTGACTGCGTATGTTGCGGTATGATTGATGCTTTCATTTCCCCCGTGCCTGATGGATGTCCATTTTGAACTTAAACCAACAGAATTATCTATTTTTAGCCTTCCCATATTACTACATGCTTTTCTGCTTTATAAAAGCAAAATGTGTTAATGGACTCTACTTTTTAAATGTTTCTCGATTGGATCGGCATGTAAATTTTGAAAATACTTCCCGCCACCCCTCTTTTTTCCATAATTCAACATCAAACGATAACTTTCCAGTTTCGTTGTCAGCACGTGGATAAATATTTATGATCAAGCCGGACGTGTCAACTCGAACCCTGCTGAAAACTAAACAGCTTGTCTGCTACTAACAATATACAAATGACGGTCGAATTCGCAGATATCCCACTAAGGGGAGAAAAAACAACTCAGAACAGGGGAACCTACTTAACTGCTAAGCAAACGGGATCAGCAGTAACATTAACATTTATTTGCGGCAGAACAAGCTTAGTAAGTACTTTTATGCTAAAAGCCCGGAAGTTCAGCAGGCGAAACAAGAGCCTATTTCACAATAATTATTGATGATCTTATTGTTACTTTTATTTTATGTTCTGCAAATTGATTAATATTACAAATGATAAAAATACGTATTGACATATTTATCTATGCAAAGTATTGTAATGATAGTGTCTTATACTGTGTGGATTTCATGTTTAATCATCATGGAAATTACATTACGCACTACTTGTTGGATGGATAAAATTATGATAATTGATGGAAATTGCATATACACGTGCCCAATTTAAACGATAACTGCTGTTTGGTTTCGTAAATAGCACAACATGAAACTATTGTGGTTTGATTGATTTATTGATTTATTTAAAATTAACATTTACTTTTATTCACTAATTTCGTGGTCCGCTTGACCAATTAATATATTACAATTAATTAAGGTTTTTGGTTAAGATAAAAAAGTCAATGGCACGAGCGGGATTCGAACCCACGATCTCCGGCTTGATACGCGGTTGAGATGGGAAGTTGGTGTCCAAATAGATCGAGGTCACGATAGCTCAAGTGGTAGAGCAGCGACGTATCTAGCCGAAGATCGTGGGTTCGAATCCCGCTCGTGCCATTGACTTTTTTTATCTCAACTAAAAACCTTGATTAATTGTCATTTTCTTTTATTGTACTCTCTGTCACACTCTCCCTCTCTCCTCTCACTCTCTCTCTCTCTCTCTCTCTCTCTCTCTCTCTCTCTCTCGTCACTCTTTCTCTGAATGTCTATATATGGTCTTTCATTCTCTCTCTCTCTCTCTCTCTCTCTCTCTCTCTCTCTCTCTCTCTCTCTCTCCTCTGAATAGTTCATTCCAAGCAATAGTGTTTTAATAATGCAATTGTTCTTCAAGACTATTTGATTTTTCAGGATTTTAATCCGTATATAAATCGAAATATATTAAAATTAGTAAAAGATGCCCGAAGATTAATCATCATCTGCTCTGACGATATTTTTTTGCGTTGAAACAATAAAAGTTTTTTTTTAAATTAAATTAAATTAAATTTTTTATTATTACGAGGGTTTGCAACATAAACCATATACCATTCCATTTAAAATCTGCGTTAAAATACATGACAATTTGCAATGGTTTTTATTTGAGAGAATGTGATACATTTATGATATCTGAAATATATCCCGTCCATTCAATAATTCATTATTTTATTTATTTATTTTTACTAGGGTTCGCAACAGCAGAGGTCATATAAACCCTCAGGGTGCCGGAGTTTTTGAAAAAAAGCCCATTTGTGAGTATGTCGGGTTCGAATGAGGGACCGCTGGATTCGAACCCGGGACCTTTACCTTACAGTGATGAGCGCCTTGTCAACGCCTAAACCATTGCGTCCACCGACGCCCTACAGAGTAAAAGTTTAAAACTCGCGTTCACTCTCCACGGTGGGATAAATAAAAGGAAAAATGGATCAAGAAATTCACATGGAAATAAAGAAATAAACGTTCTCGTTTTTCTCAATCAGGAGGGGGGTTAAGTTTCCGACGGTTTACCTTCATTGTAACAGAAGAATGACGAGACAAAAGATTATCGTGGAAACGTAAGAAAAGAAGAAAAAAGCCTAATGCGATCGCAGTTTTCACGTCGTACGCCATATGAAAAGGCAACCTTATTTCTCATCACGCTTTGGACGGAATTTTCTTTGAGAAAACACAATAACTCTGGGTCCTTTAGAGCTTTGAATCGTTGCACTTCTTTTTACAATTGGCTCTCGAGCCCACTCCTCTTCGAATAAAGGTCTCGACTTAGTTTTTATTTTATTTTTTTATTTGATAGTCAACTTGGATGCTTTTTTCTATACTTAATCGTCAATATTTTACTTTCTTAGTCAACTGTCAGGATTTTTTTTCGATATTTAAAATTGATTTTTTTATTTCGATGATTTTTTCGATAATTAACTTTCGCTATTTTCTTTCAGTCAACATCGTGGATCCGATGACTTTTGATGTTTTTATTTCTTAGTCAGCTTCGATGCTTTTTTGATATTTAACCTTCAACATGTCGATTTTTTTCGATATTTAAATTCCGAAAATCTTTTATTATCAATTTTGAGGCTTTTTCTGTAGTTAACTTTAGTTGTTTTAATTCATGGTCAAATTGGAAGCTTATATTTACATTTAACCTTCGTTATTTTTTTTCAGTCAACTTCGTGGATCAGTAACTTTTAGTGTTTTTATTTCATAGTCAGCTTCGATGCTTTTTTGATAGTTAACCTTCGTTATTTTACTTTCATAGTCAACATGTCGTTTTTTTTTTCGATATTTCAATTCCGATAGTCTTATATTGTCAATTTTGAGGCTTTTTCCGTAGTTAGCTTTCGTTGTTTTTATTTCATGGTCAAATTGGATGCTTATTTTTACATTTAACCTTCGATATTTTCTTTCTGTCAACTTTGTGGTTCAGTAACTTTTAGTGTTTTTATTTCATAGTCAGATTCGATGTTTTTTGATAGTTAACCTTCGTTATTTTACTTTCATAGTCAACAAGTCGATTTTTTTCGATATTTAAATTCCGATAATCTTTTATTGTCAATTTTGGGGCTTTTTCCTTAGCTAACTTTCGGTGTTTTATTCCATAGTCGAATTGGATGCTTTTTGGATAGCATCACATGCGGTATTTTATTTTCATAGTCAACATGTTTTTTTTCGATATTTCAATTCCGATAGTCTTATATTGTAAATTTTGAGGCTTTTTCCGTAGTTAGCTTTCGTTGTTTTTATTTCATGGTCAAATTGGATGCTTATTTTTATATTCAACCTTCGATATTTTCTTTCAGTCAACTTCGTGGATCAGTAATATTTAGTGTTTTTATTTCATAGTCAGCTTCGATGCTTTTTTGATAGATAACCTTCGTTATTTTACTTTCATAGTCAACATGTCGATTTTTTCGATATTTAAATTCCGATAATCTTTTATTGTCAATTTTGAGGCTTTTTCCTTAGCTAACTTTCGGTGTTTTATTCCATAGTCAAATTGGATGCCTTTTGGATAGCATTCGCATTCGGTATTTTACTTCCATAGTCAACGTGGCGATTTTTTTTTCGATATTTTTCTATCACAGTCAACTTCGAGAAAGTTTTTCGATTTTTACACTTTCGATGTTTTTATTTCGTAGTCAATTTAGAAGCTTTTTTCCATATTTACCCTTTGATATTTTTCTTTCATAGTCAAGTTGGATGCTTTTTTTTATATTTATCATTCGATATTTTATTTTCATAGTTAATTTCGGCGTTTCTTTCGGTTGAACTTATGATATATAATATATTAATTCATATTTCTTTTGCTTTGGTTTATGTAAAATTTAAGTATTAAAGTCTAAAAATACTGAGCCGATTATGAAGACTGATACACGAAATTATTGCAAAAATTTTCAGAGCTTTATTCAATCTCAGGAAATTATAAATGATGAAAAGCGAAACACGCATATGCGGTTGTGCAAAACTTGGACAATACAATCCCCTCCAGAGGATAGAAAACAAGTATCGATTCAACAAACAAACGCCCGGTAGCATAATTTTTTAGGTTTAAAATAATTTTTGCGCATCTCTGGGATGGAATGGAAATATGTTTTGAATCTGTTTCACGGGGAAGTAACAGCTTCTTTTGATGATAATCCTAGGCGACATTATTCATCGTTTCTCTTGGAAACAGTTGAAACGTTCCCCATTTCTTGTTATGTAAAAGGTGTGGAATTTTCATTTGGACGGACCGCAAGCCAGGTCTTATGCGAGAAGGGGACGGAATTGAATAACTGAGATGATTCAAGATATAATCAGTGTTTAGAGTACTGAGAGGGCCAGGACTTGTTCGTGAGTCATCCACCCTTCTCCCATTCCCGTCTTCCCCTTTCTCAGACTCAGCCCCAAGCAGTTAATCATGGGATATTAAGCATGCCAAGGCATCAGATCGATTAGGGCTTAGATGGCGCGAATGCGATTTTACGGATAACCGCATGCTTTAGCCAATCCTGGGCCATAAAGCAAGGAAGCATTTCCGGAATCGCTGACCTCTTTTCACCGTAACCGTGTAAACTTCTCAGTACCGATTTTGCCAAGCAAGAGAATGAGTTATTATTACAAAATCATGCAAATTTTTGATGTTTAAGAGCCACCAACCCATCATCAATCATCGCTCAATACATTCTTTTTTTGTTAAGTTAATTATTAATAAATTTATTTCTCACATACATCATTTTATTATTTACTCCTGCGTCAACTCTCCGCTCGAGTGTATTTAATGTTCAGTAGGTAATAACATGGAAATGAGAGAATAATTCAACAGTAGAACTACTAAGTATTAACGTTAATCAGTCTCAGTAACACTTAAGAGGTCTCAAGGTCATTGGTGCTTCATTTTTAGGGAGGATTATTTGGAAGGGTACGGATGAATGGTTCTGACAAGGAGAGGATTTGATTGATAGAATCATCTTTTATGAAACTTTTTTAGCCTGGCGACTTTCAGAGCAAATTGGATATTAAAGTCGGTTGAAGATTACCACCAAGTTCAATGCCGTAGGTTCTGCGAAGAGTCAGTTGTCCTGGAATTTTTAAGAAGTTGCAAGTGTCTTTGTCATTGTAGGTCATCATAGCTTAAAGTAGGCATCTCCACGAAGAATATATCCGAAGAGATATATTTGGATATTGTGGTATGTAGGAGAAGTAGAAATGATAAATGATGGAGTGAGTGTGGTGTTCAATCCTTTTTAAAAAGATAGTTCCTACTCACAGTAAGTTGTTTTGCAACGTTCCGGATTTCGAGCCTTTTAGCTCATCATCAGGTTGAAGGATCTCTACAACCACGTCTCTTGACATGAATTGCCAAAGTGAACCCGCTGATACCTCCGCCAACGCGATGTTCCAATTAGCAGTTATCGACCTGCAGCATACGATGTTGTGAGTTGGATCTTCACGAGATCAAACCTTCGTCCTTTGACCTCCTGAAGATCCAACTCACAAAATGCAGATATTATAGCTTAACTTATCGTTGGTACTGTCTAGGTGATGCTGTTTTTCCATCAATGTTCCACCAACAGTCAAAATGTTTGGCTCACTTGGTAAAATGTCCAGGCTTCCTAACAAAAATCCTCACTGTCTCAAATGCCCTTCAGGTCCTTCTCACCCCGCAGACTACATTCTATTTTTGTAGGGGTCTGTGTAGGTGTAGATTCTTCCAACTAAGAGGGGAAAAGCCGTAAGCAACATTCTTCGCTAAGAAGCCGGAATAATGACAAAACAATTATTCTGAGTAACTCGCTAAACTTATTTTTGCCCTATTAGATCTTTTAATTTATAGTCAGTACTGTAACTTTTTTGTGACCCTGGTTTCAGTGGTGGCTTCTCGACATTTCTTCTTGGTAATCCGGATTAACCATGGATTGTAGGGCGCACATAAATTTAAGATACTTTTTAAAAAGATAGTTCATACTCACAGTAAGTTGTTTTGCAACGTTCCGGATTTCGAGCCTTTTAGCTCATCATCAGGTTGAAAGACTTCTACAACCACGTCTCTTGACATGAATTGCCAAAGTGAACCCGCTGATACCTCCGCCAACGCGACGTTCCAATTAGCAGCTGATTTTTTTAATGGCGCTCAATTTGAACGTGCGAAACGCGGAAATTATAACACAAATAAATATTATACTAGTAAATACTTAATATTATTAAATTACTATAAAAATAATAGCAATTAAAATAATTAGTTTAATTATTTGGATGTTTGATATTATTTATGTACATATTTAAAATGGGAGGTAGATCAAAATCTGTTATATTATTAATGCATTTATCACCATGTTCAATTTTACATTTTTTAATTTCAAATTTCTCAAACCAATCTAATTCTTTCCCTTTGTTGAAACTATGTAACACTCTTGTATTTAGATTTGAATTGAAATTATGTTTTGTTTCTTTTAGATGGTCCTTAAATTCCGAAAATTTGCTCGATTTAGGCAAGTGTTCTTTTACTCTTGTTTTTATTTCTCTACCGCTTTGTCCTATATATTTAATATCACAATCATTACAATTGAGTTGGTAAACCCCGCTTTTTGCCAAGTTGTCTACTTTGTCTTTAGGTTTTGAGAGGATGTTTTTAAGTGAACCCGTACTTCTAAAAGCTATTCTAAAACCTTCTTGTTTAAAAATTTTACTAACTTTTTCCGATAATTCACCAATGTATGGCAAACAACGGAAACCTAATGATTCATTTGTGGTGGGGTGGCTGAGTCCTATTGTTGATTCGTTTAAAGTTAATTTTTTTATTCTTTTAACTAGCAACCTATCAATAAATATTTCTTGATACCCGTTGTTTTTTGCTAAGGTTTTAATAATTTTTAATTATTTTTATAGTTATCAGGTGTTAGCGGAAGTGTTAACATCCGGTCTATGAGCCAAATGAAAACAGCAGCCTTTTGGGACCATGGGTGGGAAAAATCCGCTGGTATCATAGTGTCTGTAGTTGCGGGTTTTCTATATACGTCTATTTCTATTAGGCTGTTTATTATGGACAGTTTTAGGTCTAAAGGAGAAGTGGTTATTCTTCTAGAGTGACATGCCTTTAGTTGACATAGTTTGAGTCAACGCTCAAGGGTTGTGATATTGTTTTGGATGTTTGTAGTAGAAAGGAATTATGAGAGGAAAGGATGGCAGTATCATTCGCATAGGTAGGATAGTTTCAACCTAGAAATCTCTGTAATATCTATGCAGAACATGGGCCCTTAATTCCACGGGCTACCCGTGCATATGTGCGGTAACACGGTTATTGAGAGGGACTACGATGACTTGAAAGTGTCTGTCGGTAGGTAGCATTAAGTCGTTTTAAGTTTCCAGAGGAGCCCCGAGAGCTTTTAACTTAAAATACCCTGGAGTGTACTTTTGCTGAAGCATCCGAACCCAAACTGATGGTCATGAATAGAGTTGCGGGAAAGATTTGGGATAAATGGTAATATAATAGTAATAATCGATCCGGATTGTAATAATAGCTTTCAAAAATGGGCAGATGGCTTAAAAACGTAATTTTCTTTCCTCCCCCTGTAGCAAATGGAATATGGCAAGCCAGGCAATTTCTATAACGTGTTTTACCATTATCTATATTCTGTGATTGATCTGTCAGTTATTTGGTCAATTGAGTCTTTTCGTAGGGTCTGTTACATTGCTTCACTACCTCGACTTTTATAAAAGGAAGATTGGCTTTGTTTGGTTGTTTGACAACATTGAGCCCATTTTGTGTACTCGTTCCTTAACATGTACAGGGTATGAGGCTACACTTTACCAGTGAATTTCACACATCCAGAGTGAAAAAAACGTTCGTATGAACCATGGTCCAATTTTCAACCCTTTAATTAAAGAAAAAGAAAAGCTTATAAACAAAGAAGTTCAATATTTGCAAAGCTCTACCATGAATTCCTTCAATGAGGTTGCAAATTTAGTTTTTTAATATTAAATTTACCAGTTTTTGAAAAATTTAGTGTTTGTTTTTTTTAATCAAAAGGGAAATTGGAAATTAAAGTTCTATAAGTGTACGTCTTTAAAGGAAATTGATTGCTTTTTTTCAATTTTTTTTTTATTTTCTCAAAAATTAAAAACAAAAATCAAGATTGAAAAGTTACGAGTAGATCTATGACAAAAAACGTAGACCAAAAACCCATAAAACGTCGAGAATCGGACGGTGGTTTATACGAAATTTTTTATAGCATTTGAACTGGGAAATTTACTGGCAAAATTTGTGATGCGAGTAGCCTGACACCCTGTCTTCAACGTGAGTTTTAAAAGTTCGATTTGGAATAAAAATGAAATGTTTAAATTGAATTGTCCATGTGATGTTGATAACTATCTTCCTAAAAGTCTATTATTACTTGTTTACAATTATATGTATTCAAATGTAACATAATATAATTATTTTTACAATCGAGGGCAAAAACGGATAAGACAAATTTTGGGGAAGGACAGTCTGTTTAAATTATAAAATCATAAGGAAACTTTCTCGTAAGGCAATAGAACAAAAATTGAAATCAATTCTGAAAAGTTGTGTTTTTGGACTTATCCAGTTTTGTCCCGAGTGTGCAGATGTATTATATTTCACCTGTATAATGTCAATATTAAAAAATGTCTTTTTTGTCTCTGTTTCAGGTGAGAATTCTTTTCTAAAAGCTGCTCAAAGTATTTGGATGTTTCGTCATTTCGTTATCTTCGGTGGTTACATCTGTATGTTATAACAAATGTGTCATTTTATAGGATTGTACAAATTAAGTTAACTTAAGCTTGGTAAATAAAAATTTAGCGACCAAATAATACACGAAGTACCACTGATGATGTCGAAACGTGCGGGACAGATTGCAACAGCGAGACCTGAACGTGTCGGTTGGAACGGGACAACCCAATATAAACAACTCCAAAGAATGTATGTGTTATCTGAACTGCTTCTGAATTTCTATAAGTTTTCCAGTCATTAATGCACTTTAAGGTCGGGGACACCCTGTTTGGACGGGTCGTGTCAAGGATGTGGATCATACTACTTCCCCCTGAATTTAAGTAGGTGGTGTGCACATTCGTCGAGTGCCTTTGGACGCTCCACCTCCTTACGTGTTGTGGCGTGTGTCCGCATTTTCGTCGAAGACAGACACAACGCCCATTCCGCCACACCACACCCAACCCAACAGTGTCCGACAGTGTCCCCCCATGAATAGTTTTGTTTCATGCTGGTTTTGTCGGCCTTAGGGTCATCTTCAGTGATTGTATCCAGGGCTGTACTGCTTAAATGACTCATCGCGACATCAAAACACCTCTTGGCTTTTTGACTGGCGACTACCGTACCAAAAGTACACATCCAAAAACGACGCACAGACCAAACTCCTGAAAATGGAGAAATGCCACGTTCGTCTGACAAACCAAACCAGTGAGACCTAGCAAACGTTAGAAAGGGATCATGATTAACTTACTAGACACAATAAAAAGCAAAAATTATCGATTTTTTTTTACTTTGTCAGTCTAAAGCAGCAAGAACAGGCGGACCAGTATGACCAGGAACGGCCAAACCAGTTCATGACCCCACAGACCTCAAAAAGGAAAATATTCACATCGGGCTGCTGTGTTTGGTCGAAGTCAACTATTTCTTGCAAAACATGTCAATGTTTTATAATTTCTATAGATACTTAAAAAACCTCTTACTTAAGTATCAATATCGCTTATTTTTTTTAATGTCGATTATTGCGTGTAAGTGTTCAGTAAATAGTTATCAAATGAGATTTCTCCTTATGTCCTATGTGTGATGAACCTGCACCTAGGTTTTTGCGATTTGATATAATCTAGCAGTTTGGGTGGTTAGGCGCGTTTCGGGTTCTCGCTATCATCAGTGGTTGGTCTGTATATTCTGGGCCTGTTCTACGCTTGTAAATGGTGGAAAGAATGCGTCGGATTTAATTTTAGTTTTACAGCTTTCACTCTTTTACGGTTTGTTTATTTCTCAGGTCTTGTGATAACCGGACCGACTGAGTCTTGCCGAAATAGCGAGGATGGGCGGAAAAAAAAAAAAAAACGGTTGAAAATTACCAAACTACAAATACCTATATATTTCTGGATGAAGATCATGCCTACTCTCTTACCATATTTTCTGTCATTTTATTGTCATCCACCCAGAGAGTTGTAGCCCACTCAATGTGGAACTATAGCGACGACGGGTGGTATAATGTGGTTAAGGCTCGGGGCCCTGAAAAGAGGCACCTCATGTCCTCATCCACGTTCCTCTCTCAATCCACGTTTCTTCCCTTTTTCCTGTGACCCCTCCCAACCCTTGGTTACAAGGGAGTTGTCCGGGCACAAAATAATGGTGCAGCCCTGAGGTCGTGGCAAACTCTCTACAGCACAAGCTGTACTCGTGTCGGCCTCGGGTCGGCATGGACGGCGTGTGCCTTATCAGAGGCAAACGAGGGTTAGGGTGCCAGATCCTGTCTGCATTGACGGGGGAGGGTGCATAACCATCTGTACTACGAGGTAACAGAAATGTTCAAAATTCAGCCCCTATTACACTGGGAATGGATTCGTAGTGGTACGTGGTGACGCCCCTGGCGGGAACTTAGAGAAGAGGCTGTCTTCTACCTGTGACCTTCGCACGAAACTTGCGTATGACCGCTGTTATACACCCGGCCTCAAAGGATACGGCGGATCGGACGGAAGCGTATAAGCGTTGAGGATGCTAAGATTACGCTGAAAAGTCTCTTGAATGCGTGAGTAGTGGCGGATGGAATTGGGTAGTGAATCGGTTGCTCCTATTCAAGCATGCTTTGCACGTAGGTGTAGGCCGAGCTCGATTGGAGGCTTTTACCGTAGTCGGTCTTCTCTAGGGGGTAGTTAGCAATTCCACATTAAACAAAACCGCGACCGGAGCGGATCCGGTAGTTCTTACGCTAGAGAAGCCCCAATTCTCTGGGAGATAGAGTGGCCTTCTCTATTAAGGGAGTGCGCGCGAGACCAGGCTGATGTATTTCGGCTTAGGTAGCCTTACGCGCGCGGCATACCGTCTGATGCTTAATGCAGACCGGACCACTCGGAATGGGCAAGCGGGGAGCGATGTTGTCTTAGGCCTTCGGGGGTGAGCTGCCTCTACACCAATGCTGCGGAAGTAACAACCGTTCTGTCGTATGTAGAGGTGCGTCAGCTCTCATCTTGAGATCAAAACGTCCGATATGGCCTAATACGGGAAAGCATGTCATTTTATTGTATCCTTACATTCCTTGGATATGTTACGTTCTAACTTGCATGCCGTTTGAAATCAAGGTGGTTTTGTAATAATTTCGAATCCATTGTGAAAAATGTACTAATACTTGTCGCCAGCTTCAGGGAAAAAAGTTATGGAAAAAAATCGTTATCTACGGTAGGCAGGGTTAAAATTTGCGTTTTTTGACCTGGTTCGGCTTTTAGAGAAACACCACTACCGGCTACATTAATGATATGTGTTAGAATAAAAGCGAGGCCCCTCCTCCGTGTAGGGTTTGTCATAACCGAGTTAACAGGCGTAATACGTAACCAATGTAGTTAGCGCTCGAGGTCTCCGTCGAGTACGACGCCCGAAGTTATCGGCCTAAATAAACCAATTCCGGTTCCTCCTCAATAATCAAGTATTGCCGGGTAGGAGCATAATTCGACTTAAGATCCATAGAGTCGAAGCGTGATGAATAAAGTCCGGAGTAATGGAAGCTCTCCGTTACGTGTCAAATAAAAAATTAATTCTAAGTACTTTTCTCCTCACTCATCTTCCTTTTTTATTGCTCCCTCGAGGAGAACGAGCACGGATAAGGATTGGAAATTGTCTTTTAAAATTTGAGTAGCAATACGCCCGGCATTGTGCGACACTTGCCGCCACGAAAAATTGACAGCTAAATATATATTTCACAGCGACGTTATAGAGGCCGCCGCTGTCCTCCCTTCATTTTTTATGGGTTAAAAGCCTAGGCCACTATATAGGCTGGAGTGGTTAAAAAAGCCCACCAATTTGCAAACCAATCGGATAACAAGTCACTTCAAAATTTTATCCACTTGGCTGAACAATTTCTATTCATAATTATGAGTGTAGACGCAGTAAATGCGCTCATAACCTCAGGTCATGCAGTATGCACCACTAGCCTATCACCATTTAAATACATGATTATTTTACATACTTTTTACATCTAATTTTTTTTTTTTTTACGAGGATTCGCAACAGCAGAGGTCATATAAACCCTCAGGGTGACGGTGTTTTTGAAAAAAAGCCCATCCAGCGGCCATGGATTCGAACCCGGGACCTTTACCAGTGATGAGCGCCGTGTCAACGACTAAACCTTGTGGCCACCGACGCCCCTATCTATTTTCCAAATTAAAATTTTAAAGTGAATACTTTATTCCAATCAATTCCCATTTTATACAAAATTAAATTACATTTTTTTGCCGTACTGCTGACTGGTTTTCTAGATTACTAGGTTTTGAACAATTCTTCTTCTTAAGTTGTATGTGACTTAAGATTTTGCTTTTCCCTAGAGCAGTTCGGTCCAAATTGTATTATTTCAGCCATTCTATGAAATTGTTTTTTAATGAGATGTTTTATTGAAATCTGCTGGGTGATGATAATTACTTCGTTTTTGACCAGCTTGTTCGGCCTAGTAAATTTGTCTAAAATGTCTCGGAATTCCGCCAACTACGGTTGCTGTTTATGCTATTATGCCTATAAAGGCCAAAGAAGTGTTAAAGGGTAGATTAAAAAAGGAGTCCGCCTGTTTGCGACCTGCACACCGCGACCAGTTTTGGTCTATTGTGCATCTCCATTGTCGTTTATAGTTCCCCATTAAGCTAAACTATTTCAGTTAATTATTCTTTTTATGTGGGGTCGAGGCTGAGATAAAGAAGTCACGACCTTCGGCCGGGAGGGTGGGTCGAATCTAGCCGATGACACTAACTTTTCCTCTCAGCCAAGACCTTACATAAAAAGAATAATTAATTCAAGCAATTAACATGGTCAATTAGACCACTAAACATAAATGGATTAATATATACAGAATACCAAAGCTTTTTTACTAACTACCGTGTATATGGGCCCGGGCTTATCCTATTCCATGAGTAGGAATTTCAATCTGCATAGGTCTTCATAGAGGCAGAGCTTTTTACTTTACATCAGGACTTTAATTAATAATTGAAAACTTTTTAAAATATTTATTTGTCTCTTTCATATGAATTTTACTCATTACAAATTATCCTTAATGCTATAAAATCCTGGTAAAACACTAACTACGGCAAGTACTGCACCCGGAGAACACGTGGTATGAGACGCCACAGTTTGTTAACCGATTAAATAGAACACAAGAAGGTACGGGGGCAGGAGTATCTGGACCCGGAACCAAATACTCAGAACCCATGGGAAAACACACCAGTATCTTCCAAGCTGAAATTCACGCAATTGAAAGATGTATCCAATTCAATCTAAATAGAGGATACGAAAACAAGAATATAGCTATCATGTCAGATAACCAAGCAGCCATCAAAGCACTAAGCTCAAATGTTCAAGGATGGTGCTGAACTGCAAAATCAAACTAAATATATTAGGTACGCAGAATAAAGTCAGCCTGTGCTGGTCCCAGGACACATGGGAGTAGAAGGCAACGAGAAAGCGGACACCCTTGCAAGGAAAGGGGCTGCCACACCGCTGATAGGACCCGAACCCTTCTGTGGCATAGGAATATCTCAGACAGAAGGAAACTATTAACGAATATCTCAGACAGAAGGACAAAAGGAAAATGAGTGAACTTTGGAATTCACTTATTGGACATAGACAATCCAAGAATCTTCCAACCAATTTTGGCAAGAAAGAAATCACAGAATGTGTCAAAGGAAGCAGGAATAGACTGATTCCTGACAGGACACTGTAGATTAAATGGACATCTAAAGAAAATTGGAATAATCCAAGATGGCACATGTAGATTCTGCAAGGAAGCAGAAGAGACACCAACACACTTACTAACAAACTGCGGAGCTACATTAGCAGGAGGAAGTGTTTTGGGATGTACAATGTGACCATAGAAGAGCTTCAACCACTGAAACCGGGCCTATTAATCAGGTTTCTTGATGAAATAGGACTCACCGATGTGCTTTAGGCAGAGCGCGGGGGATACAATAGCTCTTAAAGGGCGCAGTATTCTATAACCTGAAATTACATCTACATCTACATCTAACCGATTAAAAGACGAGGTTGTCTGGGGGGTCATCGTCGTTTGAGACGACGTTGAGGGTTCTTGGACTTGACCAATGGGGTTAGGTTGAGTTGAAAAATTGGAGTGAAACTTGAAGAAGCGGGAACGGATCAATTCTTTGACGAAGGGAAGTTAAGGAAATTGTGTATGACGTTGTAGACATAGGAATTTGGAGAATTCTTCTGAGTTCTTCAGACTGGAATTTTTGGACTCGTTTGGCTTTTCATGGCTTACTGGAACTTCTTTTGTCCAAATAGGTCGAAGGTGTACAATGTTAGTTTGCTCTTTACCTCATATCTGATTTCGGTCCTATATGTCTTCTTAGTTATCCAAAATGTCTATTTAGTTCTTGTCGCTTGAATCCTTTGTGAGGATACTGTCTAAGTATATTTCAAATAGTTTACATTTGTAGATGTCGGTAGTTCTTTACTATTAAGGTAGACGTGGGCAAGGCTGTTTGTTTAATGCGAACGTTTTTCCGTTCCCATTTTTCAATGAGCTCAATATGGTCTTGGATATTGGCAGTGACTTGGTTAAGATTAGTTAGAAGTTAGAAAATAAAATTGCAGTATAATCCGCATGGGTTGTAAGTGTGGTATTGGGATGTATCGGCAGGTCAGCAGTGTAAATGGTTTATAGGATGGGACCAAAAATGATTCTTTGCGGGGCGCCGGCCTAGATCGATCCTGTGTCATATTTGGTAATAAGAAGTGGGTAGGAACTGCATTAGATCAAAAAATATCACTGTGTTTTGACAATTTTGAACTTATGGTTTCATTAAAGTTGTTGAGGTCGAATCACACTAATGCATTCATCTTGTTATATCAACTAAGATACTCATTAAATTGATTATAGGACGCGAACCGTTCTTCCGTTATCAATAAGATCTGCAAGAAAGTACGAGGTTATTATAGGTTTTGTCTATTCCTAGTAGGTTCATTGATATTCTTCCCGACGGCACCGGGCCGCTTTACTTTCTTATCTCCCTTGTCAGGTTGTTCGGTTATAACTTGCCAAGATGTAATCTCGCGAATGTGAGATAACTTGGCCTCCACCGGTGCAAACCCGGCTGATTATAACGTGCAGGTGTGTGTTCAGCACGTGTTGAACGGCGAGGGGTAGGTTTTCGGTGGCAGCTCGAACATTAACTAACCACAACTGAGACCCGTTAAACCTTTATTGTGTCGGTTAAGTCCGCTTTCTTTGTTCCCGTCCTGTATTTACCCAATTAACCAGGTGGAATAATTTAATGTTAAGCGTATAAAAGGAAAAAACATGTCAAGCGTGATGATTTCAATAAGAAATAAATTCATAAAAACCAAGCAAATTATGTTAGATTGAAGGACAGTGTCGAAACAAATAATATACAATGTTTCATATTACTGATTTTTATTTTTCAAATGAACTCATAAAAACGTAAGGACGTAAGGGCTTGTATAACGTGTTAGAACGACGATAGGATGGATCAGGTTTAAAATTGATCGAATAAGTTCGATTGTCTCTCTTGTCTGTCCATTCTATCTGTAGGTCTATTGTCGATTTCCTCCGGCCGTAATTGCCAACGTGACTCACCCAATTTCTCGTGAAAACCGCTGAAGATTGCCAGGATGGGCAGGCCATGATCAATTCGAACCGACTATAACATCAGTTAACCTCCTAGCGAGGCACCTTACAATTTATTAAAAAAAGTTAATTCTTAAAAAACAAAGGTTGTTTATACAGGCGAAATTGTCTCAGGATATTGTTAATTTTATAACAGCAGAAAATGGAATAATAAATAACAGGGGCCGGTTTGTTCTCGCAGATTGCTTAGTGAAATACGAGGCATTTATTGTTAACAGATTTTTATCTCCGAAGGCCCATTGTGATCAGGTGAATAATGAGTATGAGAACATAAAGCTGCCATCAATTTCCTCCCTTTGCAGGTACAGGGATGCCGCCCCCTGATATAATAGACTCTGTAAATCGAATATGAAATATGTGTTAATGTCAACACCAGTCTTGTGATTAATAGTGATTTACCGTAATTACGTCCTCGGGTGCAATTTACAAGGTCGGAGGGGTTGCGGATAATAGTTGACTGGCCGTTGGATGCCAAACAATGTCGCAAATGCGATTGCCATCAATGGCACTTCAGCGTTGGAAACGACATGGCTACACTCCACTTGAGACAGACTCATTTCGATGGCGATTAATATCCTGGAAATTATCGTTCTTATAGCAACAAGTTTATACAATCGAATATGATATTGTCGTTGATGATTGCTTGCGTTTTCACTTTTCAAGCATTTCCCCTGATGAGTCATAATTTGTGATTGGGTGGGCGAGTGGGTGTGTTAGTGAGTTATTTAGTTACAGATTGAGTGAATGGATAAATGGGTGAGTTAGTAAGTTAGCAGCGTTGGGTGAATTAGTGAGCTAGTTGGCAATTACTTGAGTCAATGAGTTAGTTGACGAGTAAGAGAATCAGTTAGTAAGTAAGTTAAGATTGAGTGAGTTATTGAGTTAGTCATTTATGGCTGAATGCGTCAGTAGTGAGTGATTGGGTGGGCGAGTAGGTGTGTTATTTAGTTACAGATTGAGTGAGTGGATAAATTGGATGAGTTAGTAAGTTAGCAGTCTTGGGTGAATCAGTGAGTTAGTTGACGATTAAGGGAATCAGTGAGTTAGTAAGTTATGTTTGAGTGAGTTATTAAGTTATGTTTGAGTGAGTTATTGAGTTATGTTTGAGTGAGACCTTGAGTTAGTATGTTATGACTGAATGCGTCAGTAGTCACTGTTTGGGTGGGTGAGTCAGGGAGTTAGTAAGTTAAGATTCCGTGAATTAGTAAGTTAGCGAGAGAGTGAGCAGGTGAGTCAGGGAGTTAATAAGTTATGATTCCGTGAATTAGTAAGTTAGCGAGAGAGGAGCAGGTGAGTCACGGAGTTAGTAAGTTATGATTCCGTGAATTAGTAAGTTAGCGAGAGAGTGAGCAGGGAGTCAGGGAGTTAGTAAGTTATGATTCCGTGAATTAGTAAGTTAGCGGGAGAGTGAGCAGCTGAGTCAGGGAGTTAGTAAGTTATTTATTGATTGAGCGAGTTAGCACCCCAAGAGCGTTAGAATCTCAGCGAGAACTTACTGCATGCATGACCGAATGAGTGTTAGACCTGAAATGAGTAGTTAGTGAGTTATTAAATTATGATTGAATGGATCGCAAATATTGAGTGATTGAGAAAACGAGTAAATGAATGGTTGTGTAAATCACGAAATGAATAATTATTGAATGACGAAGTCAGTAAAGAAAATGATTTATTATTTCAGTGATGACTTGAGTTAATTAATTAATGATTACGGCGATTGAGTTTGTAAGTAATTGTGTGGGTTAATTATTTAATGAGGTAATTATTGAATCAGTGAAAAATTAATAGGCCCGAGAGTAAGGTAACGTGTAAATACAACAATGAGCGTATGTGTTTCTTTGATCATTTATGTGGGTGAGTTTATTGAAGTATTCACTTTACTCTTTCTCTTATCTCTATCTTTTTTTAACTATGCCGATTTATGTATATATTTAGATGTATAATTTTTCACATGCGGTGTGTATTCTCGTTCTTTTCTTGCTCTATGGACAATTTGTTTTATTTTATTTTTCTATCTCCTTCTTCTTCTTCTCTCTCTCTCTCTCTCTCTCTCTCTCTCTCTCTCTCTCTCTCTCTCCTCTCTCCTCTCTCTTTCGCTCTTAGTAAGTCTGTAAGTTTACATTAACTGTGCACAATGTTTCAAGTGGGGTTCCATTTACCTTACAGAAAAGAATAGGTTGTGATTTTTTGTGTAATATTTGTTCACTAAGCTCGGAGTGAGTAAAGTTCAGAGGGGTTGGAAAGAAGTCTCCTCGACAAACTAGAACAACTCGTCAAATGACAAACATTAAGGATTAAGTAACTCCTCAGGGTTATTTACAGGTTAAATAATCGATTTAATCTCAATATACGTGATTACAAATTAAAATTTAAGAAATACAGATTCGCAGTATTAAAATTGTCAATGTGTGCGTTTCAAGATTATTTGAGGTAGCCCCATGAAAGAAGAACTTTTCGTGAACGAGTTTCGTTTTGGCATAAAGAAAAATAATATATTCAAAGGAAAAATATTGTCAAAAATGAATAAGCGTTAAATTAGTTGTAGGGAACATGGAACTATGAGCAAGTCTGTTGTTAAGATGAAGCGGGATGAAAAGGAGAAAGGAGAAGAGTGGAAAGAAAAGGTCGAGAGGGAACAAAGAAATGGATCCATTGAGGTGGCGGGATAAAACGTCCGCCTCCCGCAAACGGACGAAAACCGGGCAAATGAACTTATTTTAACGGGCCCAGAGATAGGTGCGAGTGGCGATAAATCACAGCCCCGCCGGATTCACCGTACAATATCGCGTATAATGGCCTCCACATTTGCTGACAATGGCGATATGTTGTAATTTTAACGGGCCAACTTTGAGGAAATGGGAAACGAGGGGGATGAGCCGATGGTTCCACCGCCATTCCGAGACGTTACTTCCCAGCATCCAACTAAAAGGAAAAGCGGCCATTTGATATTTTAATGATGCCAAGTCGGCCCACGGGCAACTTGATATAAACTGGAGCATAAATGCTTAAATATGTTGTACATCGACGAAAAACGCAAAACTAGAAACTCATATTTCATTCATTTAACTCGACAAACTTAAAATACAACACTAACTAAAAATAATTCCATATCTTCTTATATGATCTCTCACTTTGGACCTTTTCTTACTATAATTGTTAATTAACCATAAATGTGTGGTGATTAGTGACCGTTAATCGATAATTATTCAGAAATCGTGAGATGCGTCGTGGTGTGATGTAGGTTTAAAAAAAAAACATTTTCTTTATCGTGCCTACGTTTCGATCTTTATTGAGATCATCTTCAGGGCTCAAAGTGTTTGTCTTCTGTGTAATTGTGCCATTCTTGCATGTTATGTTGAGAGTGCGCAACAACATGAAAGAATGGCACAATTACACAGAAGACAAACACTTTGAGCCCTGAAGATGATCTCAATAAGGATCGAAACGTTGGCACGATAAAGAAAATGTTTTTCTGAAACCTACATCACACCACAACGCATCTCACGATTTCTGAATAATTAACCATAAAATTCTGAAGATGTAGATCAATAAAAACATACATGAAGTTTAAAAAGAGAAAATTAAAATGTTAATTCGATATATCTAAAGAAGAAATCGATAAAGTACAAGAGAAGAGGGAAGGACATCGCCTGAAGAAGTGAATTCGTGCATGAAGCAGATTGGACCGAAGAAATAGACTTTTAAAACCTGGCCTATTGACACAGTTTCTGTATGATAGGAAACCTTTCAAGCAGAACTTAAGAAAGCTTGGTAAATTTACTTGCGAAAGCTTTCTTATCGAATCTAAATTATCGTAGTTTGGCTGTTTTTGGCCGTGACCTTTTTGCAAAATACTACCACTTAAGCAAACTATCAATAACGATTTAGATAGAGATTACGAAGAATGTGCAATTAATTTTAAAAGAAAATGCCAACCATTGAAGATGATTGAAGAAATAAATAAGCACGCTTCACAGAACAAACAAGCGAGGCTAGACAGACCCGAACTCTCTTGATTATAGGTAGGAAATTCATATAAAAAAAAGCAATAAATATTAGTATTTAATTAAATTTTCCAGCAAAATAGAGTAGAAGGACAAAAAACAATTTTATTAAAATTTCAAAAGAACTTTTTATTATTTTCTCGCGTTCAATAAAACATTTTATCCCATGAAAGCGGTATTGAAAACGTCAGGAGCTGATGAATGAGGAATTATAAGTTCGGGAATGTATAATCCCAGAATTGTTGGATTTCTTCTTCATTCAAAAGGACTTACACACTTGAACAGATATTTAGAACTCTGAAAACAATTTATACTCAACCATTGTTTGGGGCCGTGAATCGCAGGACTTATTTGGCATTGTTTGTTCGAGAAAATCATCCCTTCGGCAGTAATATCAGGGGTAAAAACACAGGGCAAATACAATGTGGTATAAATAAATTTAATATTACTACACTCAAGTATAGAGGTTAAACCTTTCAAATTTCGGAAGTAGGCTGTACTCACTTCTGACCTTCCCATTCAGTTTTAACGTAGCGAAGAAGTTTATTTAAAAAATGAATTGAGACATCCATAATGGATCAAAGGCCCGATAGCATATTTTAAAAATCAAAAATACCGGATTATTTTCGGCGTTGAAAAAGCATATAGTATTTAACACTAGTATGAATTCCACAGAACATCCAAGTAATGAGTGGTTTTGGGAGCCGTATAATTATTTAGGAATGTGCATTCATCTAGTTTGACGTTGATTAAAAACGATTTTTGAATAAAAGGAAGTATTTCGAAAAATATTGTATCTGAGAATCAGGCTTGTATGAGGTTCAGAAATAAATAACAAATTGTCTGATGGACTAAAGCTCACATCAGAAGAGCAATGGAAACAAGCGCGTCAGCTGCCTTAGAAATTAAATCTACCTCCATTGGAAAAATGCATACAATGAGTAGCTGGGAAAAGCTCATAAACGAAAAAATAAGTTTTATAAATATTTCCCCCATAACCCATAAAATTTTTTTTAATTTTTGAAAATTGGGACTGACTGTATGATCCCGGAAAGATCCTTTGTAACATTCTGTAAAGAATAATAATAAGAAGGAAAAATAAGAAATTAGGAGAAAATCAATTACCCGCATATATATGGTCGGGTGCGCAAGCCCAAAATATGAGCAATCAAATTTTATTGTTGTAACCTCGGTCTTCAAGCTACAATTCTTAAAAAAGTTACAAAAAAATCTATTAATTCTTGTGCCGTAGAAAATCTTGAAAAAGGCAATACTGACAAAAAATCCTCGTAAAAACCTAAAAGCATAAACACACTGTGAATTCATCCGAAACGTCCAAAATCTAGGGCACAAGAGCCCAACTAGAGATCTAGAACCTATAATTGGGAGAACAAGATCATACATAGAATGAATCCATGAGTAAATCCACACTCAACAAAAAGAGCAATAGACGAATTCTAGAGGTTCCAGACTAAAAAAAAACTCATGGAAGAATAACGTTCCAACGAAACTGCGAATACATTGATACAACAAGGCAGGGTAAAACTCATAGGACATTGACATGTAAGGAAATAATGGAATATGCGGACTACATGCTGGCCACCCTGGTACTAAGTACTCACCATCCTAGTGGTGTGGGGGTGTGAACCCCCTTTTTGGGAGGAGTTAGTAAAGAGAGTAAAATGTCGCCCAGTGATGGCAGAGAATTTGCAGGCATTAAGAATGGAAAATATTCCACAGCACTACATTCAAAACCTCATAAAATCGATGCCTCGTCGTATGCAAGCGGTGATCAACCCAAGGGAGCACACCCGTATTGAATTAAATATTTTCTTCATTGTTTCCAGCAATTTTTTGGTTAGATTGTTTTACTGACAACCAGTTTAACTTTTTATTTAGCTACATCATATATTTTTCTTTAACCATATACAGTAAAAGACAAAAGAATAACAATTATAACGATTGCAAATATTTACTAAAAAAAGAGGGTAACCACTTGTGTAGTTCAACTTGAAATTCAATTTTCCGTGTATTTCTTTATGTTTGATGTAGAATTTCATGCTGTTATTTTCGAAACCAGAGAAATATGCGATTTTTTTTTTTTTAAAGAGGATCTTTCTCCCAAGGGGATGCATTGAACGTGGCAAAAATATTATACACGCGTCTAAGCTAACGACTGCCCCGTGTAAGCGTTCTTGCCAATAAGCCCTAGGAACCGAGAAAAAAATTTAAGTTCTTAATTTTTCTAAAAAATTAGATTTTTCGCCTTAATTGTGCATATATTTCAAGGTTACTGTATATCAATTGTTTGCTTATTTTCATAGGACGAGAAAAATCCTAAAGCACTTAAATGTATTTTATTATTTCCTGTATATTGCTTTACTACTTTCACTTACAAAAAGATTAGCGTGTTACAAATAATACATTTAAATTTCTCTAATATACTTTTCTGCTTTGTAAAAAAATAATCTTGTATTTGATTAAAAATCTCGAGGAAAAACGAACATTTTGATATAACTCTGTGGTTAAAATTTAAATTTTATATTAATGAGAATTTATGTTCGATTTGTATGGTGTTCAAAATTACAAAAATCCCATAATTTCACTTATTTGACAAAACTACCTGCTAAAAAGACTCCAGGATATGACCTTATCACTGGAGAAATAGTAAAACAATTGCCAAAAAAGGGTATTGTTAAACTAACATACCTATTTAATGCTGCAATCAGACTGAAATATGTTCCCAGCATCTGGAAATTCGCAGAAGTCATTATGATAAAAAAAAACAACAGGTAAACCGGCGAACGAGGTCAAATCATATAGACTATCGCTACTACCAACAGTGTCTAAACTCTTCGAAAAGTTATTATTAAAACGAATAAAACAGAAAAAAAGAAAATCATTCCTGACCGTCAATTTGGATTCCGAACAAGACATTCAACAATAGACCAAATTTACCGAGTAACGGACGTAATAGAAAAATCTCTTGAAAAAAACAAAAAACAAATTTGTTCTGCTATTTTCCTTAATGTCTCACAAGCTTTTGACAAGTTCTGGCACGAAGGACTCATCAATAAACTAAAAGGTATGCTACCAAAGCAGTATGTCGATATTATCAGTTCGTACCAACTGACAGACTGTTTAGAGTCAAACAAGAAGATCAATATTCAAAATTAAAAACAATAAATGCAGGAGTGCCACAAGGTAGCATATTAGGTCCACTGCTTTACTAGTTATACACCAGTGATTTTCCGAAAATAGATGGAGTAAAAATTGCAACGTTTGCAAACGACACAACGGTGATATCACGAGGACCGACTATCACCCATTCAACCAAAATGCATGTAATAAGATAAACGAATGGACAAAAAAATGGAAAATCAAGCTAAATCAGCATAAATCAGTTCATCTAATCTTTACAAACAAAAAGGTGGACCATGTTCCGTCGCTCACAGTCACTACTATACAATACAGCAATACAGCTAAATATCTGGGAATTTCCTTAGATGCTGAGATGGAAAGAACATGTGAAGAAAAAAAGGACAGAAATAGGTTTAAGGTATAGACAACTATACTGGTTGATAGGACGTGGATCCAATCTTGCTATACAAAATAAAATATTGTTATATAAACAAGTCATAAAGCCTATGTGGATATAAGGTATTCAACTATGGGGTTGTAAGACTGGAACCTTTTGCCTTAGAAATTAATTGTACATTAACTAATTTATCTACCAATTTGATATTAATATTTTGTAATTTTTCGGTAGGATCGTCACTCAAAATTTCAAATTTATCTCTGTCCCTTAATATCTCATTCATTTTCTCCCAGTTCTGTTCTCTTGTTATAACATTAAATTGCCCTTATCTGACTAACATTATGTCAGGGTGTTCTTTAAAAACCCGTTTACAACTTGCAAACTTTTTCACTAATGCTGTCTTTCAATTGTTTGTCTATTACACAATCCGTTAAAGCCTCTATCTCCACAATTGAATCAATAATGGGAAAATTACAGTAATTATATGCCATATTAAAATTTTTGTTAAGACCAGCAATCTATTTAACATCATTTGGTAAATGAACATCAGTCAAATTTACAACCAAATTATCGTTTAAGTTACAAATTGTTCCAAATTCATTATTACCACTACTCTCTCCCACAACATTATTTACAGTACTCTTTTGTTCCAAAAATAGCCCAGAGAATTTATTGTTAAGTTTAGAGTTTAATTTATTAAAATTTCTATTAAAACATTTTCTTTGGCTTTCAATAAATGAATTAACCACACGGCAACTTTCTATATGTCCAACCTTACTCTTTATCAATTTGTGCATTGACCCTATTGAGTTACCAAATGCAAGTTTTAATTTACTACATTAAGTAGACCGCGCTTAAAATCTTCAACCAATTTTGTGGTTAAATAGTTGTATGGGTTTCCAACTTCAAACGGGTCATATTCACATTTCACATTTTTTATAATTCCCTAATTTCGTGGTCCGCTTGACCAATTCAATCATTACAATTAATTAAGGGTTTTAGTTGAGATGAAAAAAAGCTAATGGCACGAGTGGGATTCGAACCCACGATCTTCGGCTAGATACGCCGCTGGTCTACCACTTGAGCTATCGTGACCTCGATCCACTCGGACATCAACTTCCTATCTCAACCCCATCTTATGAGTTTTCCCTCCTTTTGCCATTTTTCAAATGTCGTGTAATCGGTTTTGATTCCGTGATGATCGTGAAAATTCAAAAGGTGGGGTTGAGATAGGAAGTTGGTGTCCGAGTGGATCGAGGTCACGATAGCTCAAGTGGTAGAGCAGCGGCGTATCTAGCCGAAGATCGTGGGTTCGAATCCTGCTCGTGCCATTAGCTTTTTTTCATCTCAACTAAAAACCTTAATTAATTGTAATTATTTATAATAAAATTAGGGTAAATATCATTTGTACGACATTTAAGCAAGAACCATCTTCTGGATTTTAAGCGCGATGTCTTGTTATATAATTTTTCCAAACTTTTTAATACTGTTGCTGATTCTATTCCATAATCGATACTAATTATTATACAAAGCCGTGGTAAAAGATGAAGAAAACTATTTTTTCTCACTATAGAATGAAGTTAGTAGACTGAAGATATGTTTGTTGATCGACCTGCAGATAATCTACGTAGAGTTTCGATTTTTGAATCTCTGAGAATCAAGATTGAAACTCTACGTAGATTATCTGCAGGTCGATCAACAAACATCATATAGTTAAAATAATTTCGGATGATCTTTATTATGCATCGAATGTCGTACCCCTTTCCTTCTCTTCTCTCATTGCATTCCCTGTAAACATTATTCACATGCAACTAAGAAAACCAAACGGATATAATTTTGAAGTACTTGTCTACTTATACATACTAGCAGCTAATAGCCAGTAGCTGGCACTATTCAAAAAGTGTAAAGTTGCATATCAGCTGTTGCTATTGACGGTGCCAGTGCTAGCATTGCCAGTATGTATCTCACATGTAAATGTGGTAAACAGGTAAATCAGGTCTTAAGGATAGACTGTCAGGTCCTGAAGTTAGGCGACATCCTGGTCCTGAACATGTAAATTTGTGCATGCTAAAATTTTGATTTGTTGCATTATCCCTACATTTCTTTAATTAAAGAATTTTCGTGGGGTTTACAGAATATAATTTTTGAAAAAGGGTGTGTTTTTGTATTATAAGTATGATGAGCATGTGTTCTTGTGTTGGTAAATCGAACCGTGAAACAAATTCCCTCATGTTGTTATGGAAAAAACGTTGATTAACGTCAAAATTTAAAAAGAGGGAATTTAATTAAACTCTTAACCAAATAAAGGGCTCCGAGGCGGTTGAAATCTCTATTTTAATGAATTGGGTCGTCCTAGGGGAGCCACGTGCCGCTTAGGGGAAACGCTCGGATTAAATTTTCATCAATGCACTCGATTAAAAACGCAGAGAGACGAACCACCGGGGAGGAAATGGCATAGAAACATTCAATTAGCACGAGGATCGAACAAAGGACCGAGACTTAATTACTGGTTTGTTTTAAGAGAGTAAACCGTTATCTTGCACACGGCGGCAAAGTTTGGCCGTTCCTGAACGGCTGTTAATTATTAAGTAATTGAGGGTGAAGAGATGTGCGTAATAGACAATATTCTGACTAAATCCTTCCATTCTGAAAAGATGCGGTCCCTACTAAAATTTCAACATTAGAAGTACAAATCTTCAGGCATCAAACCTATCGAGGCCGGCGTTCCCCAAGGGCATATCCTAGGACCACTCATCTACACTGAAATAGATGTAGACCCTTACACCTACATTACGACGTTGACTACATCACATTCCTCTCACATTCTGACCCTATCCTTGCAGCAACCCAAGACCACCAAGACTGGTGCTTTGTGAACGCGACGTTCACGCTGAAAAGAAGAACATGACACCAGTGCACATATACAGTAAGGTAATCCCTTCATCCAACCAAATCCGCATCCTTGAGTTTAACTTGGACCGCAGACTTACATAGAACACACATAAAAAAGACAAGAACTAAACCGAAGTTACGGACAACTCCGATGCCCAATTTGGACCAAAATCCACAGTAAATCCACCCAACAAACTAACAATAACCGATTTGGGCTGTGGGATTCAACCAAGCCATCCAACAACCAAAGAATCAAATTCTTACATTCAAACGTCATCCGTCGCATCCTCAATGCTCCCTTCTATGTAGCTAACAAACCATCCATCACACATGCCGTCATACTACAAGCATAAATAACACTCTGAATGAAATATAGATCCAACGGAAATCGTACTTGTCGATATCAAAAGCAGAGTTTTGTCAATTTTTTAAAAATTAAATTTATTTATTAAAACTGGTCTTATCAGACCAACCATTAATTTTATAATAATATTATGGAATAAATAAATGTTTACATTCTTATAAACCCATTGGTACAATAAGATTTACATTTCACTATTCACAATTCACTATTCATTTTTAACTACACAAGTTCATATGGCTTTGTTCTTTTTAATCTTCTGACCATGTTTCGGTTATGTAAGAGTGGTCGCTTCCACATTCTCGTGCTGAGGCGAACCTGGTGTTTGGCGGCAAATCTTTCTATTTCCGCCGTGACTTCAAGGGATCTTAAGATCCCTATGTAAGTCCTTATTCCTTATGTACCAAGGTGCATTGACCATGTTACGTAAGATTTTATTTTGGAGTGTTTGTATGATTTTGATATTGCTGTGTTTGGTACAACCCCATAGTTGAATACCATATGTCCACATAGGCTTTATGACTTGTTTATATAATAATATTTTATTTTGTATAGCAAGACTGGAGCCACGTCCTATCAACCAGTATAGTTGTCTATACCTTAAACCTATTTCTGTCCTTTTTTTCTTCACATGTTCTTTCCATCTCAGCTTGGCATCTAAGGCCCAGATATTTAACTATATTGCTGTATGGTATAGTAAGTTCCATCGATTGTGAGCGACGGAACATGGTCCACCTTTTTGTTTGTAAAGATTAGTTGAACTGATTTATGCTGATTTACATTGATTTTCACGATACCCTTTTCCCAAAAAATACGCTTACGCATAATATAATAATAATAATATATCCATAATAATGATAACATATTCTTGGCTAATATGCTAGGTTCGTAAGAAAAAAGAAAACTGAAGTGAATGCAAAGATAATGCCGACTGATTTTCACTAACGTTAGGGACACAACGGACGAAACCACCACACACTGAAGATGACTAACTACCGAAAGACGCCTGCCCGACAAACCTTTTCTAGATAAACTATCACAATTATGATTTGGTTGAACGTTTATTAAAAAACAAATAAAATAATTTATTGACGATTGAAAAATTACTATGACAGTTTTAATTAGCGAGAATAGGCGGATCAGAAACGGCCGAATTGTAGTTCATTACGTTTCAGGCCTGAACATCTCTCAATCAGGAATCTTAATGCTATTCAGAAAACGTCAAATAATTAATTAAAAATTAAAAATAACCCTGACGGCTAAAACTAAGAAACATAAGACAAGAGTGACAAGACAAAACATAAACTAAAATAAATGTATATTTCTAAATTTTATCAGCTTCTATTAAATATATAAATACTTAATTAATTATACACAATTTTTTCGAAATGAAAAATTTGTGTCACAGGCGGGATTCGAACCCACGACTTTCGACTCAATACGCCGCTGCTCTACCACTTGAGCTACCGTGACTTCGATCGCCCATGCCACAAACTTCTCATTTTGACTACCCGATTTTATTCTAATTGTAAGCAAATCACGGCTTCATATAGAAACCCTGTTTATTAACGATTATACTAGATTAGCGGGACTGTACCATTTCTCAGGTGTGCTTCTAGTTTAATACTAAATTTTATCAGCTTCTATTAAATATATAAATACTTAATTAATGGTACACAATTTTTTTCGAAATGAAAAATTTTTGTCACAGCCGCGATTTGCTTACAATTAGAATAAAATCGGATAGCCGAAATGAGAAGTTTGTGGCATGGGCGATCGAAGTCACGGTAGCTCAAGTGGTAGAGCAGCGGCGTATTGAGCCGAAAGTCGTGGGTTCGAATCCCGCCTGTGACACAAATTTTTCATTTCGAAAAAAATTGTGTATAATTAATTGAAAATGTATAATTATTAGAAATGAGCCTTTTTTAATAATTATGTATAACAATCGCATTTATGTCTTATGACTGTCTTTTTAAAATAAGCTTTCGTCGGTGGATCCTATTGATTTTTGGTGGTTGAGAGGAAAAAAAGGCTTTCTTGTGAATCTGTGAAAACTGATGGGAAAAGAATGCTACCACTGAGGAATGACAGTATTTATATTTGCAAACTAGGTTAGGAGTTTTTCCAGTATGAGGGACGTTATTTTTCATAATGGGGCAAATTCCGCGCCCCCGAGAGCCTAGAAGCTAATGAGACCAGTAATGGCCACTTAAGCTTGGTTGAGATTTTTAAAAAGAAAATGTGGGCAAAGGTTTCCTAATATTGCCCCAGTTTTTTTCCTTTCTCTATCTACGAAGGTGTAGGGAAAAAATCTACCCCCCAGGGGCAATAACTCATTCCCATGCGGGCTTATCCTTTTTAAGGATGATTTAATTTAGTATCGGAGCAAAGGCGGGCCCGTTTGTCGCATTTTCTGCGCGACTGGAATAACAAATTGTCCGTACACAATTCGTATTCCTACGACCGTCCTGATGTTATATCTCATAACGGATTAGAGCATTGGAGCCCCGTACTTGCTGAGGATGTCTAACGACTGCCCCGGCAAAGTTACCCGGATCTTATGTCAGCGACAATCAACCAAATCCGAACAAAATATCCTGACTTTCTTTCTCGAAAGGGGAGTAAAACAGATTATCCTTACACGCCGAAGATAGCTTAACCGCTTTTCGTACTATCAAAATATGCCGTCTATTTGATATATTAATCTTATGTCTTGGAAATATTTATTCTAAATTTATTCAGGTTAAATTTTATACAAATCAGCGTTTTACGAAATCTAGTGGATCCTTCTTACAACAGGGAATAACTTTTGAACATTTATTTTTACCAGGACTTTCAAAAGGAAAGAAGAGATATGATATTATAATTTATTAAATATATTCCTTTTATCAGGACTTTGAAATTATAACTAAAAGAATTATAGATTAAATTGCTTGAAAGTTTTACGAAGGAACTGAGAGTTTGCTATCTAAATGACTTTATCCAGGATCTTGTTTCAATATGAAAATATAATCTGTGCTTCTTAGTAACCTGTTTTTTCATAATTTGTTATGTCGTCAGGAGCGGTCAAGAATGAGGTAGTTTAGAAAAACACCCTTTTCATTTTTTTGCCGACGTTTCGACCTTTATTCGTGCCATCTTCAGGGTATAAAGTGTGCTATTCTTGTGGCGTCATATTGGCAACACTTTCACACAAAACCAATATGACACCAGGAGAATAACACCACACTTAATGCCCTGAAGATGACCCCAATAAAGGTCGAAACGTAAGCAAAAAAATTGAAAAAGGTATTTTTCTAAACTACCCCATTCTTGACCGCTCCTGACGACTTAACAAATTATGAAACAACGGGTCACTAAGAAGAACACATTTTTATTGCTTCGTTTCGACCTTTATTCGGGCCATCTTCAGGGTATAAAGTTTGCTGCTATTCTTGTGGTGTCATATTGGCAACACTTTCACACAAAACCAATATGACTTCAGGAGAATAACACCGCACTTTATGCCCTGAAGATGACCCCAATAAAGGTCGAAACGTAAGCAAAAAAATGAAAAAATGTATTTTTCTAAACTTCTCCATTCTTGACCGCTCCTCAGGACTTTAACAAATTACAAAAATGTAATGTTGAATAGATTAGAATATTTATTTAGAAATTGTGAGATGCGGTCTGGTGTGATGTAGGTTTCAGAAAAACATTTTCTTTATCGTGCCAACGTTTCGATCTTTATTGAGATCATCTTCTGGGCTCAAAGTGTTTGTCTTCTGTGTAATTGTGCCATTCTTGCGTGTCGTGTCGAGAGATTAGAATATGTTTTATTTGTGCTGCATAAGTATAATTATGTTAGAAATCGTCATATTATAGGTACTTTCTTTACTTGGTATTGCAATGCTTGGTTTTGGAGTGAATTTATAAACTGGCTGGTGGAAACTTTTTAAATTTATTTGCTAGGCATTTTGCATTTTTATTCCTATATATTCAGTACTATTGGCAGTTTTATTTTTCCCGCTAGAGGGTAAGACAAGATTATAATTTCATGTTTTTATATTGCAATTTTTTTTCAAATTTCTGGTTTCGTTTATAAATTTCAAGGTCGAAAACACAGCAGTGCCGGAATTATCATTGCTTTCAGTGCCATAAAAAGAGGCTTGCATTGTTCATTTTCTCTTATTGTATATAATCCTAATAGCTCTTTTCTCTGTAGATATGTATGTATTGTTTATGAGTTGACAAACATCAAGTTTAATTTAATTTTAATATTGTTTAATAAGTTTAGATTTTAATAAGGTTAATTTAATTAAGTTTAATTATACCAAAACTCAAAGTCGTATAAAACCGTTCTTTGGAATATAAACGAGACTTAAAACCTCAATGTTGACTTCAATTCCTTGTATAAAATGTAGCATACAGTGTTTTTATGAGGATAGTAAATGTGAATAAACCAGTTTAGAATCATCAAAAAGACATAAAAATTGAAACATTGACCTGATTGAAAAAGTTATAAATTGTCCGGTTTACATTAATGATTAAGAAATTTGTAAAAAAAATCCAGTTATGTCTCAACGGTTTTTAAACTATTAAAACATATTGTATCACAGTTTGTAATCAAGCGTAGAGCTAGTTTTTATTAACATCTGTACAAATTAGATACATTATGAAATGAAATGTAATACAATATTTTTTAACCAATTGTTGAATGGAATATAGGTGTCATTGAATGGTTCAGTCAGCATATGTTGAACGGAAAGGGATAGATTTAGTAATATACTCAGAAAAGTAGAGGGCCGAGACGCTACCCTGAGAAACTCGCGCGCCCACCCATTACAATGTAGAGTGTGAGTATATAAACCATTCTCTAAAGTGCCAGTTTTCAAATCTTAAATTTACTAAGTAAATTACTAACTTTTTATAGAGAGCCTTGGATCTATGGTATGGTATGGTGGAAAGGATACTAGGAAGCGAGGTTTACATTCCCCAAGCACTGCAACCTTCTGGCTTATTGTACCTTTCTAGTTCCTTAGTTCAGTCATTAGACTCAATCCTTCTTCTTAGAAGTATCAGGTCATTGACTGTCGCTGCGACAATTTGATTCCCTAAGTTTTTTCCTTACTTTAGGTTAAACCTCCATTGAGCTGTTGCTTCGCATTCGAAGATGATATGATTGGAGGTTTCCTCCTTCTCATTACACAATCTGCAAATGGGGTCATCACTGTATATATCCATGTTGTGTAGATGTTTTCTCAGATGCCAGTGACCGGTTGATTAGTCGTCTTATCACTCTTCTGAGTTTGGTCTTCTCCAATTGCAGCAGTGCTTTCGCCAGTCTTGGTGAGGGTTGTTTCTGCAAGTTTACTATGTCTAGCACCGCTAGAGTTAATCCATTTCTTCTTTTGTTTTGCTTGGATCCATTCTGCGATGTAGGATTCTATATTTGTTCTTGTTATCCCAAGGATAGGTTCGGGGCCTATGTATGGTCTTGCAGATCCTCCTCTGGCCAGTCTGTCTGGTTTCTCGTTACTCAAAATTCCCTGGGCCCTGGCACCCAAGATATCATCAAGTTGTTGTGTTTCCCCAGGTTTTGGAGATTTTGGATGCATTCACTGACTAGTTTGATGATTCTTTTAAATGCTAATGCTTTAATGGCCGCTTGGCTATCTGATCTTATGAGAATTTTTTGTCAGTGTAACCTCTTTTAAGATTTTCCAGGGCACAAGCATTGATGGCATGTATTTCCGCGGGGGACCGGACCGCGGTAGCCGAGTGGTTAGCATGAGAGACTCTCACGCCGCGGTCGTGGGTTCGATTCCCACCGTCGCCTCTGGCCCTTTTTTCCCGATAACCCCCAATTTGAACAACATATATAAGAGATTCGTCATGGCTAATATGCAAAGATCATAAGGCCAATAAATAAAAAAAATGTATTTCCGCTTGAAAGACCGAAGTGTACTTCCCTAATGAGTTTGATCGCTCATGTTTTGGGCTTGTACAGAAAACGCCTGATCCGGTTCCTTCGTTTGTTTTGGAGCCATCTTTGTACCATATCATTGTAGCTGATGCTCTCCTGTGTTCTTCCTCTCCTTTATAGTCCGTTGAGACTTTATAGGAAGTTGTGATGATTGTTTCCGGGATCATGTAATCAGTCCCCATTTCTAATAATGGGTGTCTGATTTTGTTGATTATGGTTGTATGCCCGAATTGTTTAGTTCCTTTCCAATTTAATTGTTTCTGGAGCCTAAATGAGCTTTTCCTAGCCTCTCCTTGTATAAATATTTCCAGTGGAGATAGGTTTAGCAAAGTTTCTAATGCGTTTGTAGAGGTTGTTCTCATCGCCACTGTGATACATAGGTTTGCTAGTCTTTGTATGCTGCCTAATGTTTGGATAGCTACTTTTTGTTGAGCTTTGTTACACCACATTAGTGATCCATAGGTTATTCTGGGTCTTATTACGCCTTGGATCTAAGTTGCATACATTTTTTTTGTACAGGTTTAATTTCTCTATTGACTATCGACCATGTTTTGGAGGTGTTTGATGATTGCGTTAATAATTTTTCGTTGTATCCTAATTTGTAATTTTTGACTGCTTTTTTATAGTGTTTAATTCTTCTCTATGTTAATTCATACTGTCGTTCTTGTAACGCTTTACTAGGATTATGTTTGATTATTATGATCTATATATAAGTGGGAAGTTTATGGGCCAACAAACAGCTGAGGTCATCGCCGGCCCTCTACGTGTTTTCCATCTTTTTCTTTTCTTTCGCGCCTATTTTGTTTTAAACTGCAGCCATTTGAGCATCTCAATCTGGTTACTGACTCTCTGATTTCAGATATATACTACGTTGATATTCTAGAATGCTAGTCTCTCGTTTGTACCTCAGGTTGTCAAATACAGAATAAAAACAAAATATACAATACATATATATACATCACCACAAACATAGATGTCTGGTCACATTCATTCCCCCAGAGTACTTGATATTCCTCGGGGCGGGGTTTAATCACCCCTTCCTTTCATGCTAATAAATTACATTCATTATGATCTAAAAATTATATCTGGTTATATCAGAAAATTTGATTTAAAAATTTCAATTTAATCCCAAAAGGTCACTTTTAGTTCTTAAAGTGTTAGCCAACTTTGCCAAAAGTCAACCAAATTCGTATAGTGTCACTTTGTAGATTAATAATTTTGTAATTTGTAAGTTTTTGGAATTGGTTTTAGTACGAAAACGCGATTCGTTAACGCCAGGATACTTTCTAATGGTACTTTGAGTCCTTATTTCATTTTTACGAAATCTTGGTCGTGGTCTTTGTTCAAACAGTTTCTATTTAACTTCATAATTGTTGTACCTTATTCTTAATCAGCTTGATTATAGTTAAAAATTATTTTGGCAATCATCAAATACCTCTAAAACATGGTCGATAGTCAATAGAGAAATTAAACCTATACTTAAAAATGTATGCAACTTCGATCCCAGGATCTCAAAAAAAAGTTAGTAATTTGCTTAGTAAATTTAAAATTATTCAGGATTTTTAACGAATGTTTTCTGGATGAATCTTTACACAGTTTGTGAAATAAAAGTTAAAGATTTTCACCTCTCACTTTTGTTGAAATTCGGTCGAAACATGTCGCGTTTTTTCTTGTTACGCCTTGTATTAATTTTTCATGTTGTAATTACATCCCCGTACTGACAACAGAGCTTTTATAAAGGCTAATTACACGGCGTTTTGACATACATTCGGAGTGTAATTCGTGGAAGGAAAATAAATAACAAGGGTTCGGCCGGCCAAAGGGTGTCAGTTGGGGTAAAATACGGTCAGTAACGGAAAAACGTTATTTTCGTCAAATTACCTCTTGCCGGACGCCATCAGGTCATTACAGTCAATCATGGGATTTCAGGCGGAATGAGAATATAACCCTTTAACGACATAAATAAAGAAAAATCTTAAGATAATAGGGGTTGGATGTGGGATCGGCGGCCGTCGGCGGGTAATCCGATATTTTATACGGAATTCATTTGATAAAATACTATTACGGAAGGACAAACCGTGAAGCGCACATAAAATGTGTACGTACATAAACACTCGGTACAGGAATCAGGATCAAACGTCAGAAATGGACGTCAAATCCCGTGATATACTCGTCGTCGGGCGTCGTAAATAGAGAGAGGCTTTGTCGTGCGGAAAGTTGTAGACCCTCCTCGCCCTTTTACAATAACCGTATCTCAAAATAATCTCTCACGGATTCTCGGCCGGAAAAGGGTTGACCTAAGTAACAACTTGGTCAAATATTTACGAAGCGAACTGGGTCGGTTATTTAGGTTGATAAGTCGGCCGGTCCGTTCCGTAGGTTTTCAATCCCTTTACTGCACTAATTCAACTGTCACAAATTATATAATGGCGTTAAATAAGCGAAACTTTTTTTCGAGCACTACTTGTAGAGTTTCAGCTTTAATCGGGAAAGGAGAAGAGCGTTTTGAAATTTGAAACTGAACGACCGCAAGTTTGTGGCTTTGTGCGAAATCCCTCGCAGAACGCCCGAGGCTTGCTTGCGATCGGCTTCACACGATTTTCTTGTTTACTGCACATCATACTGCTTTGCGGTTGTAAAGTTAGGAACTGAGACTAAACAGAGTTGGGGAAAAATGAAATCAATAATTCGTTTTATAAAAACAAAAACATCTTTTTCTTAAAATCCACGGTATGTAGCAATTATTATCCAAAGGTTGAAAAATCCCAAGTTATCCGTGGTTGAAATATCTTATTTATTTTGTCTAATATATTGACGTTTCGGGCTTACGGCCCATCATCTGAATCTAAACAAGGAAAACCTCAATTGCCGAAGATGCACACAAAGCAGCTGTAAAAACTGTAAATCACTTATGTGTGTATCTTCGGATGGCGATTTTACCATAAGGTTCGGATGATGAGCCGTAAGCCCGAAACGTCAATTTAATACACAAAATTCAATCATTGATAACTTGGGATTTTTCAACCTTTGGATAATAAAAAGAAAAATGAAAAACCCCTTGCGACATCTATGTATGAAGTACTAAGAAGCGAAAACAAATTTTTCAAACTGGTTAAACAGAACGTTTTATAAAGTCCGCATTTTATAAAATTAATATCTTTTATTTATACAAATATGTAAAAGATTGCTATATGAAGACATTGGTTTGGTTTTCCTATAGCAAAAGAAAAATGTTCACAATAACTAATTACAAAAAAGAGAGAAAAAAGAAATCTACAGTAGATACAGAAGAATATAATACGCAACAAGCATAATCTAATTAAAAAAATAGTTGCACTTCAAAAAGTAGACGGTACATACTACCAAAAGTGTAATTATTAATAAAGTATATTTTAGAAACTGAAACACGTTGTGGTTGTATTATATAAGATAATAAGTTCTCTCTTCGTTGCTCTTCCTTTAGTTTTGCCTTTTATTCTCACTCATTCACTCTACCATTTTCTCAGTTTTTGAAATTCTGTCTTCCTTTACTCCTATGGTCTTTGCTCTTCCTTCATTTTTATTTTCAATTCCTCTTTCTCTCTCACTTTTCTACCTCCCTTTCTATTTTCTATTATTTTTTTATATTCTTGCCTTAATTTATCCCTCTCGTAGTAGAGAAGAGAATACCTGGATCAAAATAGGTTAAACAATTTGTTTTCTGAAAACCTTATTTTATTTGAGTTTCACTTTAAAATAAATTGTAATTAATTATTAATTATAAAATGAGACAACAAAAAAACACATTCTGTCTTCTACAGTAGATACAGGAGAAAATAAAATGTATATAAAATAATCTAATCTCGAAAAAAATTTCGTAGTTGTTCGGTCAAAAGACAGTATGTATTACAAAAAATGCAATTAGCAATGAACTATATTTAAAGAACAAAGAAACTGAGCAACATTGATGGTTAGATAATGAAAGTTGAAAATATCTGGACTAAAATAAGTTTAAAAATACCTTTCGAAAGACCTTGTTTTTTCTAAGTTTCCCTTTAAAAAGTGTAGTTATTAAATAATTTCAAAAAAAGAGAAATAACTTTCTGGCTAACAATAAATAGCGAAAATAATCTTATATAAAAAAAAAAAATCAAATCATATTTGTAAGTTTTTCAACTGTGAAATTTTTTTTTTCCAAGTTCTCGCTACTAAAACGCTTATTTCACGACATTTACAAGTTTAGTATTGATCACATTATTGGAAATTTAACGTAGTTTGCAATTCACTAGTTTTCGTGGTCCGCTTGAGCAATTGATATGTTTCAATTAATTAAGGTTTTTAGTTGAGATAAAAAAGTCAATGGCACGAATGGGATTCGAACCCACGACCTTCGGCTAAATACGCCGCTGCTCTACCACTTGAGCTATCGTGACCTCGATCCACTCGGACACTAAAAAAAGGAAAAATGGCAAAAAGGAGGGAAAATTCAAATAGTGGGGTTGAGATGGGAAGTTAGTGTCCGAGTGGATCGAGGTCACGATAGCTCAAGTGGTAGAGTAGCGGCGTATCTATCTAGCCGAAGGTCGCGGGTTCGAATCCCTCTTGTGACACTGACTTTTTTATTTCAACTAAAAACCTTAATTAATTGGTAGTGTTCAATGGTACCAATTGATTTGTTCAAAAACTTTTACTTTTGGAGTTATTGTTTATTTGAAGCAAGATCGTTAAATTTTAAAAAATCAAAAAAGTGGAATAACTCCTGAGATCCTAATAACTGTTGAGATTTGGACCATAGATAATTAGAGCTTTTTAGTTCCATTTGGCATGTAGTATTTACTGGCAATGTTTGTAACACGAGTAGCCGAACACCCTGTATAAGACAATAAAAGTCGAGAATATATGGAGTAAAAAATGATACAATTATGGTTAAGATAGTTAAAAAATAAACAGGCTAAGCATGGCGAAAATACACAGTAATTTAATGTTTAACTGAAATCGAACTATTTATATATAGATATGCAAGATATTTGCTTTCGCATAGTATCACATAGGAAAAATATATAATAGGAAATAAAATACATAATAGGAAAAATATGTCAGTTATAAAGGGTTAATATTTCTATTTATTGGTTAAAAATATTAATTGGCATGCATAATGTACTGACTCTAATGGTAGAGAAAAATAACTAGATATCTATTTATTTTATTTATTTATTACATATTGGAATAAATTTGTTTGACATATTTCTACGTCGAATTTAGAATGAAACCTATAAAAGATTATTATTATAAACGTGAATCTGGCAGACGAACTACCTGTTCATACTGAAATAATTTTTAATTAAAGTACTTTTTCCAGCCCCCACACTGGGTATTTTTCCTTCTATCTAAAAAGACAAAAGTGAAGCTAATTATTATACTGTACGTGTATATTAAAAAAAAATTAGTTTAAATAAAAACACTTTATCTATTTGTATTACAAAAATTGCAATTATATTTTACAAATAGAAAACATGAAACACTTTTTAACTTACTGTTGAATAGGATGAGAATCGAGAAAATCCGGAACTAAAAAGGTTTTGGTACATTTTGTGAAGTCCTTGTTTTTTGAGATTCGCCTACAGAAAAGAAAATCATCACAAAATGTGAAATTGATGATTTATTATTGTATTCATTATTTTTTAAAAATGAAACACTTCGTGGTTACAGTTAAGAGGACAGAGCGAGAATCTCGAAAAAGATCAAAAGAAAATACAGAAATAAAAAATGTAGAGATAAAAAGAAAATAGAGAAAATTTTTTTGAATGGTTTTACTATTACAAAAGTCCAATTATTAAGAAATTATTTTTGAAAAATAAATACTGACTATGGAACATCTTCGAGAATATGTGGATTTCGACAGATTGGTCAGTACATTTAAAATAATGATTGTAAAGATAAGAAAAGTGAGTAAAACATGCATAGATTTATCAGGAAAAACAAAATAAATTTATAGGACTTTTCCCCGAAAAAGCCGTATTTCTAATCCCACGGCCGATCGGGTAAATCTATTGACCAGCGCAAAAGCTTAGAAATTTATTAAGCTTCGGGCTTTCAGACAGATGAAATTATTGTACAGAACTAGAACATCAACCTATGAAAGTGAAACTACTGACATTAAATATAGATTTTTTATGATTTATTTATTTTGTTTTATTACTGGTTGTCTTATGTTTTGTTGATTAACAGTGTACATTGCACGATTTTTAAAATTTTGAATTTTTAAAATTTTCATAAATGATTTTAATTTAAATTTAAAATCAATGGCATTTTTGAATTTTTCTTCTTTTTATGAATCTTTTCCACGAAAAGGTTTGAAATCTGGCACAAGTTTAGTTACCACAGCTTTTCAGAGTTTGTTTTGAAGGGTTTGATTTTTATTATAAAAGATATTTGTCGTTGTACTTTACATATACAGCTGACAGCTTGGGTTAGACTGAGTGGATCTGACCCAATCCAAGTTGAGGCCTTCAGAGACAGAAAAAAAGGAAATGAGGAAGCCGGAAGAGCAATAAGCCCCGATGGTATTGCTCCAACCGATACTTTGCATAGCCCACTACAAGATACTCAAACAATCATGGCCCTTCGAAATTGGGTTTTATTGGGGAATTTCTCCAACGATATTTCTCTCGAAAGTCGTCGTGATTCGATCTCTCGGCCGGTTCCCTTTTTCCTTGATTGCCACTCCTGACTGGTCTTTCTCCATGCAAAGGGCTAAATATGAACTTGTACAACGATTGAACTGTCACCGGCAGATTCTCTCTTCCGAGGTTTACAAATTGTTACTTTACTTATTTATAAATACAATGGCCATTCTACGGAAATTACCGATGTAATTAACTTTTGCGTTAAACATTCTGCGATGATGTTGTAATTTGCTATAACTATTTAATGTAATTTACTATAGGTATCTTTAGAAAATTTATACATATAACAGTATTGTAGAGTGCATCTGCCTCCCCTCTCATCTGTATGATAATAAAATGTATAATTAGTAATTAAAAATTAATTTTTTAAATATGATAAATACCAACTCTTGTTTTGTGCTTGTAATAAAGTGAGAAGGTTATGGGCCGACAGACAGCTGAGGTCATCGCCGGCCCTCTGCGTGTTTTCCTTCTTTTTCTCTTCTTTCGCGCGTATTTTGTTTTAAACCGCTGCCGTTTGAGCGTCTCGATCTGGTTGCTGACTCTCTGATTTCAAATATATACTTCCTTGATATCCTACAATGCTAGTCTCTCGTTTGTACCTTATAGAATAGAAACATACCATAATATACATATACATAACCACAACCATAGATGTCTGGTCACATTCACTCCCTCAGAGTACTCGTAGCCGGGTTAAATCACCCCTTCCTTTCATGCTAATAAATTACATTCATTACAATAAATTAACATAAAGTCAAACATAGACGCAACACAAACACACATAACGTTAAAAATTCCTATAGCCCTGAGGTACCGGAACAGCGATCTGTGCCCGCTGCCGAACCCCAAGACACAGATCCGATGACATGCCAAAAATAATGTCTATATAGATCAAGCCTCCTACAACTGAAGAGATGCTCGACCGTTATTCTATCCTTGCATACCGGGCACCTACGCGGTCGCTTTTCCAGAAGGTGCCCGTGCGTTATTCCTGTATGACCTATGCGTAGTCTTGTCAGTAAGGTCTTTTCCCTTTTCGTTCTCCGTGGACCAGGGACCGATTTCTTTCGTAACCTGCCACAGTTTGGCAGGGTTAATCCTATTTCTACGAGCCCAGCGGCTATTTCTCTTTTTACAGAATTTGAAATTAATAGAAATTATAAATGATGGGGTGAGTGTGGAGTTCAATCCTTTTTAAAAAAGATGGTTCCTACTCGCATTAAGTAGTACTTAATGTGAGTAGGAACCATCTTTTTTAAAAAGGTTTGAAATTAATAGTTTCAGGTCCGCTGGGCGTATAGGTTGGGAAGCGTCGTGGGGCTTTCCAGGGGCTACTTTGGCTGCCCTGTCTGCTTCTTCGTTCCCGGCTATCCCTATGCGACCGGGAACCAATGCCAACACGACGTTCTTCCCAACTGCATCTATCCCTTTTAACTGTTCTTTTATCTTGTTTATTAGGGGGTCCACGGAGGCTTTGTGCTTGTATACAAGTAAACTAGGTTGCCTGCTGATTTCAATTGGAATTTAGGTTTCACTTATTAGTCTGATGTAGTGTATTGTAGTTAGTTCTTAGAAATTCTATATTATAAAGTGTTCGGCCTCACCTTGCTTTGACCGGCATCAGTACACGTATCGCAGTCGGAGAGAAAACATTTTACTGTTATTGTCTAGTTCGTTTGGTCAGTCGGTCCGATCAAATCGCGACTTCTGCAGATCGTTGATTGCAGAGGTAGAATATTTAATTTCATCAATTTCTCGAGATTGTCGTGGCGAAACCCTCTGAAGCTCTCCCTGAAGTGTGTTCGAGACGAGGTAAGGGTTTACCAACCCTTATCCCATCATCGCCCAACATTCTTTTCCGTTTCATTTTCCCGCTGTACCCCTCGTTTTTGATGCTGAGCAGTAGAAGAAGGTGAGTAATTTTATTTTCATTCGATATATTTTTTTTACATTTATTTCCTACAGTCTACTAAAACCACGTTACAGTATTAAAGGACATAATTTGTTTCATACGTGTACGTCCAATATTACGGTCAGAAGTGTTGAGACAGGATCATTGGGTATATCTGAGACTCTTACGTGAACAAAATTAATTTTTATTGTCAAATTCAAAGAAACAAAGCATATAAGACAAGCCAAGCAACTAGACTCTTCAATTTAAGGCTTTCTTCAACTTCACACTTCATAAAAAAATGCCTAGCGGGCATAGTTTATTTCATATGTAGATCCGATATTATGGTCGGGTAGGGAGGGGGGCAGTATCATAGGTTGTATCAGAGATATACAGTCAGGCATGACCAAATTTGTTTTTAACTCAAAATTCAAAAAAGGAATGGATATTGTACAACCCAGTTCGAAGGAAATGTTCTATAACTATTTCTCAATTTAAGTCCTTCAGCTTGTACTTCATGTGAAATAACTGTAATAGAGGTGATAGTTTATGTCATATTTGTACGTCCAATATTACGTTCAGACATAATAGACAGGATGGAACAGGACCGTCGGTTGTATTTACAATCTTACATAAACAAAATTATGTTTTTAATTCAAAATTAAAAAAAAAACATAATACCAACCAGTTCGACAGAGATGTTCTTTAAATACACTTCTCACTTGAAGACTTTCTGAAACTTTGTACTTTATGTTGCCCGAGCCGTAACAAAGGACTTAGTTTATAATATACTCGAGAAGGGTTTTACCTTTATGCACCTAAACTTTCGTCTGCCGTGCCCGAATTTCTACTGCTTGCTGATTTTGCTGAAAGATTTCTGTTTTTTTTTTTTTTTTATAAGGTATAGAAGAAAAATTCTTCTCATGGGTATGATGCCGAGGTACTCGTAGTTCAAAAATGGCTTTCCAATGTGTTTTTATCTTTTCCTTGCCGGGCATTCACAAAGGATATGGATCTCGTAGGCTTGGAGGGGTCCCGTATAGTATTATTATAGTTGCACCCTTCAAATTCTTGTTCTTAATTTTATGTTGAAACGGCACACGGGCACTACTGGGTGTCTTAGTGCCCGTGTGACGGTTCAAAATGAGTTCGCCAACTCGCAGACCAAACCCCATCACCTACTGTTAATTTTATGTTCACATGTTTTCATGGCTTGTAATTCAGCTTGAATAAGGATTGTGGTGAAGAACAGGGCCAAGAGGTATTTCTAGTTGTACCCTTTATACCCATTTCCCATCTTCTAGCTATCTGTATGCTTTAGAAAAGCTCCAGGTTTTATCTTCTCATTGTAGCTCTATTTTCAGCCAATTATGCTGAATGGTTTTTCAGTGTTGTTTAGCCATGTCAGCTAATTAACCTTCGACAAAAATTTTATTATGACAATAATTTGTTTGATAATTTCTTTCTACTGACCCATATATTTTTCGTTCCACGATTGAGGATTCGTTCTATTGCGCCTGTGGCTATTTGAACAGCCCCAGTGATGTTAAAGCATGCTATTTTTTTTCATTTTTTCGGCCGGCTAACTGCTTCCGTCATTGCCGTTACCACGCGTATATCTTTCTCGCATTTTGAAAAATCTGCACTTTCTACTGATAACTTCATTCTAATTGGCTACTCATCGGATCTTTCGGTTTTTGTTGCATTTCTCTTTGTATCCCTCCACATGTGGTATTTGACCATTTACATACACTCACATTCATAATACAGATTTATAGTAATGAACCTAGTTTCCTAATATTACAACTAAAGTGGAGGTCGGTAAGATGACTCTAATCCTGCCGACCTCCTTCCATTCTCGCGAATAAATACATTCAATCGGTATAAAACTAATGCTAAGGTTTTTTGACGGGCCTGTGGAGTATTCCTCGACAGCCACGTCCACATATAACCTCTCACGCTAATAAATACGATCATACTAGAAAGGACGCAGCATCTCGGTAGTATTACTACAACCAAGACGCTGTCGACCCTTCCCACAATCATACTACAAATGTATTATCACTAACCTAAATCGGTGGGCCTGTGAGTTACTCGGTATTCAGTCACAGCCGAATCCATGCATGCTAAACCACTCACGCTAATAAATACGTTCGTTCAATACAATGGGGGGGTGAACCACAAGTGGGGGTTATATGCGGCTGTAAACGTTTGTTGATTTTAAATATGTCATAAGTCGATCTTTATGGTCCTGTTATGCCTTAGAGTTTTTGAGATATCGGAAGGTAGGTCGCACCTCTCTCTGTGTCGTGCCGCTGTTCGCAATCTTCTAGGATGTGCTTCACTGTCACAACTGCACCACACGGAGGACATACCCTGCGTCGCTTTCTAATTAAGAGGTGGCCATCCGTCAGCCTCGTGTGGCCTATCCTCAATGGTATGAGGATAATCCTGTCTCTCTTTTCCATTTTTTCCGGGATCCAGGTTTTGTTTTCGGTTTCACTACTTTCAACTTTTCGGTCATATTGTCCCAGCGGATTTGCCTACTCCAACTTAACGTTTTCATTGCGTTTTTTTGATGTCTGCTGGGCTGATCTGAAAATCCGGGTCATGCGGCATTTTAGTGGCTTCTTTTGCCGCTCTGTCGGTCTCTTCGTTTCCTTTTCTTCCTTCCTATTCTTTCGACATTTTGTGCTATTTTTGGCCAACATACGAAATTCTCAATGGGATGATTAATAGTCTGACTATCGTAAGGTATGATGACAAGTTCATCGTAGTACTTAGTACATACCGATGTCCGATACTATCTTTTGATTTCATTATATATTCCGTTTAAAGATATTTTATTATTATTACCTTCTAATTCCTTACTAGTATGAGTAATATTTTTGATTAATGTTTGTAAATGGAATAAATTTTGCTGTTGTGTTGATTTATTTTATTACTACTTTTTAATTTTGGGATAATGCATTTTGTACTCTACTTTACTTAAATTTTTTTAAAATATTCGCATATATGTAGTTAGTTAAAGTAAAGTACGTTATTATCTTGCAGTTCTTAGCATTACGTACTGTAATGTAGTAACTTTTCAATTATTTTAAATCATGAAAAGAAAATTGTGCCTAGGTGTATCTAAGAAGCTGTAAGAAATGTTAAGATGGCTGCGTTAAAATGGTCCGGTCCTGGATCTCATCCGTGACAAAAACCCAATAAAATCCGCTATTATCGAATTAAATGGAAAGAAGCGTGCCCGGCCCAATTACAGGGCGGCTCGGCGGAAGGGGATTTCCGTAGAGGGTCGGCCCTCAAGAACCAATTGTGGATGGAGAAAACCAGTTTCTGTACACCTTGTCCCCTCTTTTTTACATCCGTGTTTGTCTTGTCTAGGTCGAAGATTGGAGAAATTTCCGTTTGGCGAGAAGACGCGAAAGATCCCTTGCTGGTGATTAACAGGGTCTTAGGGTTAGCCGCAGCCTCGGCGAATGGGAACAAACCCCTACCAACCTCCTGTCATAAATTAATTCCGTTTCTGCGTTGTAGGTCTAGTAGCATTCGACCGTAAGCCTCTTGTTAACCTTATATTTAGTAGGAAAGAGAGACCAGAGTCGGTTTATCTTTTATATTTATGCACCCGTATGGAGCTGTTTATTCTACCCTCAGAAAAGGGCCACAGGCGGGACAGAAGATCTGATATTTTTTAGGACTCGATCCGCGCTCTCAACAAAATGTGCAAATCTCGAAAGTTTAGAATGCAATATAAAATACATTATTATTTTCAAAAATTTAGTTACACCAGTGAGTCTTATTTAAATCTACAGTATACATGGGGTTCGGCTACTCGTGTTACAAACTTTGCCAGTAGATTCTACATTAAAAGTGGAACTAAAACGTCCGAATTATCTATGATCCGAATCTCAACTGTTTCTGAGATATTCCACTTTTTCTATTTTTTTAAGATTTCACGATTTTGCTTCAAATAAACAATTATAACTCCAAAACTAAAAAGTTTTGGATAAATCTGTTGATACCATTGAAAACGACTTAAACCAGTTAAATTTCCAATAAGATATGATCAATACTACACTTGTAAACCTTCGTGAAATAAGCGTTTTAAGAGCGAGAACTCTGAAAAAATATATTTTTTTCAAAGTTGACAAATTTACAAATATGATTTGACTTTTTTTGGATAAGATTATTTTCGCTACTTACTGTTAGCCAGAATTATTAATTAATAACATTTATAATGTATATAATTATTTATTAATTAAACTTTTTAAAGTGAAACTCAGGCAAAACAATTTCTTTGGAAAGGTATTTTTGAACTGATTTTGGTCCAGATATTTTCAACTTTTATAATCTTATATATTCCAGCCTCAATGTTTTTTAATTTTCTATGTTCTTTAAATAAAGTTTGTTACTAATTGCATTTTTGTCTGTCTTTTGACCGAACAACTATGAAATTTTTTTTCGACATTAGATTATTTTCTGTACATTTTATTTCGTATCTACTGTAAAAGACAGAATGTGTTTATTTTTTCTCTCATTTTTATAATTAATAATTAATTACAGTTTATTTTAAAGTGAAACTCAAAGAAAGCAAGGTTTTCAGAAAACAAGATGTTTAACCTATTTTGGTCCAGGTATCGTCTACTCTACTACGAGAGAGAGAGAGAGAGAGAGAGAGAGAGAGAGAGAGAGAGAGAGAGAGAGACGACAAATAGCACGAAAGAAAAAGAAAGCACTATAAGTTATAGTTTATTGCTAATTGCATTTTTCGTAATACATACCGTCTTTTGACTGAACATTTATGAGATTTTTTTCGAGATTAGATTATTTTCTATACATTTTATTTTCTCCTGTATCTACTGTAGAAGACAGAATATGTTTCTTTGTTCTTTCATTTTTATATTTAGTAATTATTTACAGTTTATTTTAAAATGAAACTCAAAGAAAGCAAGGTTTTCAGAAAACAAATTGTTTAACCTATTTTGGTCCAGGTATCCTCCTCTACTACGAGAAAGAGAGCAAAGGGATAAATTAAGGCAAAAATAAAAAAGAATAATATAAAATAGAAAGGGAGGTAGAGAAGTGAGAGAGAAAGAAGAATTGACAATAACAATGAAGGAAGAGCAAAGAACACAGGAGTAAAGGAAGAAAGAATTTCAAAAACTGAGAAAATGTTAGAGTGAGTGAGTGAGAATAAAAGGCAAAACTAAGGAAGGACGACGAAGAGAGAGCAACGTAGTAAAAAAAGACAAAAATGATGAAAGAACAAGAGAATAAACAGATAGAGAAATGAAGAAAGAAAAAAGAACAAAGGGTTAAAGAAGACACAATTCAAGAAAAATGTGAGAAGAAATGAGAGTGAGAGAGAGAGGGGGGAGAGAGAGAGAGTGAGAGAGACAGAAAGAGAGACGACAAATAGCACGAAACAAAAGATAGCACTATAAGGGGAATAAGGGAGGGAGAGAATTTGAGGCTGAGCATGTCAATTTATAAATACAATTTACTTGCATTTACACAAATTAATCAAATTTTGTTTTTCTAGAAAAAATGATCTGTTATGTCGAAGGGGTGGGTTTAAGTATATGAAGCTTGTTTTTCTATGCTATTCTTTACGTTTTTACCCCCAGATACATGTATAAATGTTTAATTAATTTTTCTAAAGCCCTGTGATTGGTTATTAGTTAAACGGACGCTTCGGCAAATAGTTGCTGGGTTGTACCGATTTGTACGTGATTTTCAATAAAATCAACATTTCCAGAATAGTCCTCGCGCTCAGATTAAATCTAAATGAAATACGTTTGGGAAAACAAAGCTTTTTTTAATTTTTATTAATATTTGTAACAATTTTACTAATTTATGGTCGGTCTATTTACGTCTAATAAAACATTCGAGTCATATAGAATTTTCTTACACTATTGTAAAACTTTAGTACTGACAGTTTAATGTTTTCGTTTTTATACTTGACAATTTTGTTCATTTAAAGATAACACGTTTTAAAACATGAAATTCAAATTCATCTTCATAATCTACAATGGATATTATATATACCTGGAAGCAATTTGAGGGAGGAATGTCTGGTAAATCGATATCAAAAATCAAAAAAATCAAAAACATGTTTAAACAGATTACCTATTTTAACCTAATCATTTCCAATTATAAAAAATCACTTGTTGATTAATCCGTATTTATGTGTATGTCTTTCCTATTAATTTAATCCATATTTGCTTAGTGGTCATAATTGACCATAATAATTATTCCAATGAATTATTCTTTTTTTTTAATCTAAGGTTTTTGGTTGATAGGGAAAATCTTAGATTAAAAGAATAATTAATTTACTATTAAACTTTTTGTTTATTTCTTCGACCAGAAGCACACATAAAACACTCTTAACTTTTTATCTTTGAAAGAAACTCACGATTAACTTGTAATTTACATTACTATCTTAATTTCATTCTCTTTCCACTTCTGTCTTGGAATTAGGGTGTTTCAAAAATGTGAATTAAAACTGCCCTTTTTTTCTCATGGAAGGATATTATTCTGATTTAGTCCATTGCGCATATTCAACACTAATGCAATGCCCAAATGATTAAATTGTTTATTACATAATTATACCAATTTGAAAATTAATATTAAACGATTAAAAAATAGTCATCCTTTTCTTTTGGTTGTTGCGCTGACATGGGTTGCACTAAAAACCTCACACTCAAATAATATTTCTCCTTTATGAGTGCGTTTTTTTAAATGTTGAAAATTAACCTTTTCGAACATAGTCGACCTGAATCGGAGCGTTTTATGATACACAAAGGGCAAACGTTATGAGTCGAAAAGCCGAAAAACACGCCAAAAGGAATACACCTATCTATATTCAATTACAGACAGAGAGAAAGAGTGAGAGGGGGGGCAAAGAGCAAAGGGATAAATTAAGACAAGAATAAAAAAAGAACAAGAGAAGATTATAGTAGATAGATAGATAGATAGAGATAGAGAGAGAGAGAGAGAGAGAGAGAGAGAGAGAGAGAGAGAGAGAGAGAGAGAGAGAAAAGGTAACTTATAAAATATATATTTATAACGTAAGAGAAGGTAGCTTATAAAATACATTGTTATCATAGTGAAATATTTCTGAAGCACATAGATTTTTATAAGTGTAAGAATAAAACTTTTTAAAGAGAGAGACAGAGAGACATAGAAAAAACTAAAGCAGGAGCGCAAAGGAATACAGGAAGAAAAAATCAACAAAAATAAGAGAAAGTGTGAGGTGTGGAAAAATGAGATAACAGTAGAAGAGAGAGAGAGAGAGAGAGAGAGAGAGAGAAAGGAAGAAAGAGAGAGAGAGAGAGAGAGTGAGAGAGAAAGAGTGATCCTCAGTGAGATCGTGAGAAAGATAGCTTATGAAAATACTTCGTTATGTTGTAGGTGTATGAATAAAAGTATTTAAAAGAAGGAGAGAGAGAGAAACAAAGACACAACTAAAGCAAGACCAACAAAGAGCAAAGGATACAGTAAGACAAAAATCAAGAAAGTATAAGAGCAAATAGAGAGGTAGAAATTTGGGGAGAAAAAAGCTAGAGAAAGAGAGAGAGAGAGAGAGAGAGAGAGAGAAAGGAAGAAAGAGAGAGAGAGAGAGAGAGTGAGAGAGAAAGAGTGATCCTCAGTGAGATCGTGAGAAAGATAGCTTATGAAAATACTTCGTTATGTTGTAGGTGTATGAATAAAAGTATTTAAAAGAAGGAGAGAGAGAGAAACAAAGACACAACTAAAGCAAGACCAACAAAGAGCAAAGGATACAGTAAGACAAAAATCAAGAAAGTATAAGAGCAAATAGAGAGGTAGAAATTTGGGGAGAAAAAAGCTAGAGAGAGAGAGAGAGAGAGTGAGAGGGAGAGAGAGAGAGAGAGAGAGAGAGAGAGAGAGAGAGAGAGAGAGAGAGTGATACAGAGTGAGCTTATGAGAAAATTAGCCACTGAAAATAATTTGTTATCATAGCAATCAATTTATGAAGTACACCGATTTTGATAGGTGTATAAATAAAAGTTTATCCAATTTTTGTTATTTGTTCAGTTAAGTTTTAATTTGTTTGGAGCGTTTTGCGTATTATACGATAAAGTTTGCTAAATCCACTCCGTTCAAAGCCCCCAGGGCTGTTACTTTTCCGAATTGGGGAGAACCGATTGCTCTTCGGGGGAGGGTGGCGATTGTTTGTTTAAATATAAGAGTGGGGGCCTGGTAGGATCGAGTTTCCAAAGGGAGAGAACGGTAATTCCAGGCGATGCCTTTCGATCCGGCTAATAATAAAAGATTACCTTCTACCGAATAAAAAAGCAGGGACATCCCGAGGGATGAAGGGCTGCGAAGCGGGACGGTATGGTTTTGAAGATTTATGAAACGTGTTATCCAAAGTATTGACAGCGTTTTTCGGGTTAGGAGTTCATTTTTTAAAAACACCGTGCCGTTCTTCAACTTTTCTTGTCAATGATGATGTTTTTTGTAGGAGAAAGTTCGATTTAACCTTATCATTACTTATTTGCTACTTACCAATTTCTTCTCTAAGGTTCTGACAGGCTGTTTATGCTGGTTATACTCCTCATTTGATATTCCGAACGTGGGAACAGAACATCCATCAACGATGCTTAACGATGTTTAAACAATTCTGCTCCGCCCGAGGATAATTTGTTTTCTCACCTGCGGGCAGAAAAGCTATCCGCATACTTCCACGTCCGTGGCAAGTCGTGTGGTATTTCAACAGTACTTCCTTGGAAAGTTTCACGTTCATCCTTGATGATGAAGATTAATGTTAAATGGCCTTTTAGTGTTCCCGTATATGTTCATGCTCTTTCACGTCTAAATCATGCGTAAGTTCGAAGGCCGGAGTTGTACGTGGATTTGTTTTGGCTATCTGACTTTAAAATCTTTAAAATATTCATAGGTGGATTATTGATAATCGTTGTGAATTATATAATTTATTTATAATTAATGTAAAGCTTGCAGTTTTTTCTAATTTCACTATTTTTTAACCATTTAAGGTGTGGAGGTTTATTTAGATTTAACCCTTTATCCTTGGTTGACTGATTCTCACTGATTTTGCACTGTTGGACGCAATCCTATCTATTTATATGTTAGTACTATTTAAACAAACCTTAACACGATATCTTTCAATTAATTAAGGTTTTTAGTTGAGATAAAAAAGTCATCGTCACGTGCGGGATTCGAACCCTCGACCTTCGGCTAGATACGCAGCTGCTCTACGTATATAAATTGGTCAAGCGGAACTCGAAAACTAGTGAACAACACGATATTTTATAGTTTATTTTTAAATTTTAATAATTTATATATGCCTTTTTATAAGCAATTTTGTCTGAGGTTAATATTAAACATTACCATTTCGTCTGTTTCGGGTGAGGTTGTTTTTCCTTCCAAGCGGTGCATAGAGCAAACGAAGAGTCGGCAAAATGAGCTTTTACTCAGGTCAAACCGTGGGTAAACAAAAAAAAGGGGAAAAATGAAAGAAAAAGCGTTTTGTTTATAAGTTGATGTTTGCTAACGTTTTACGTTGTCAGAAAGCTACGTGGGTTGGCTTTAATAAAATGGGAATTCACCGGCTTATGCTAATAGCACCTCTTTTAAGGCCCTTAACTTTGCTAATTCAGGTAAATATTATCATGGCCAAAAACAGCCAAAACGTTCCTCAAAACATATTCGGCGAACTTGAATATATTATGAATTAGTCATTACAGAAGTATTTCTATTGCTTTTTTCTTGTTTTCGATTCTTTTGTAAGTTGATATTTATTTTTCACTCTCCACAAACCCTTAATATAAATTTTTGGGGAAATCACGACAATATTTTATTCTCAAACGTTTCGCCTTCCGAATGTCTACAATATATCGTATATCTCAAAAATGATGATCGCTTTATGAAATGAAACTGTTGATCCAGAAGAAATTTTACAGGAATTTTTTTCTGGCTTGAAATAATGTACATCTAGCCTCTACATTCATTGCTTGATGCTACCGGCCACCGCCGAGCCAGCACGGCCCCCGAGACCGGCCAGGAAGGACACCTGGGCTCTCCATTTGTAACGGGGAGATCCTCAACATAACAGACTGTTCCCGATGGTGGTGGATAAAAATCTTACATGGAAAAGTTGGAAAAGTCCAACACCATCACCCAGTTCGGAGCGTAACGCGCGAAGTGGGGAGTGGGATTTTATATTTCTTGAGCGCTTTGAAAATATGTTCTCTTCCGGTAGTCTTCAGTGGGCATCCCAGTATGATGCGGTTTGCATCCGCGTTGAGGCATCGTCGCACGAGCATTTGCTTTTTTGTGTAATTCCTATCTTATGCAGGTGTGATGTGAGTCTATTGTGGTTGAACCTCAGTCTACATATAGTGGTAAAGAATTTTCTATTTCTTTTAACATTTGAAAACCACGGTTAAAACTGGATGTTTGGTTGGGAGGCAGAGTACCAGATGCCTTTGCTTTTGGATGATTGTTCGTACTCGCTTTGCCATTTCTTGCGTAATAAGACCCTATTATGCGATACAATGTCCCCGGCTGAGATCTCTTTGATGTCGTTTACCGATAGAGCAGCCGCTTTTGCCAATGCATCAACCCGCTGGTTAAATCAGTTGTTGTTATGGCCTTTGACCCAGAGAAGATGAATAGCTATACCGTACAGGAATTTAAAACCCTATAAACTACACTTAATAGCACCTAACCTGCGCGAATAAAAATTTGCATATGTTTCTTCATTTTGATGGCATAACAATTGAGTTGATGATAATTGAGAAGGAGAAAGTTGAGCTTTTCAAGCAGTTGCAATAAGTCCGAATCAGGATAAAGCCCGTAGGAGATATGGTTTGTTAAGTGAAGCATCGGACATCGGATAATCCAGCCCAAAAAAGTGTATTTTTTATTGGTATGAAAATTCGAATTTAGCGGTTTTTAGGGTGCATAAGGGTGCTGAAACCGAATCCGTTTATTGAACATATTATTTTGTTATTCTGCGACATAAAAACAAATCTGCTTCTAGGTCCCATTGGACTCTTGAACACATATTTAATATTTTTCGACCTAGTATCTTAAAAAAGTTAATGCTACTTCCGTAGCCTACCCAAGGCAGTTAAAAGCTTTTTAAAATGATCATTTTAACTTATTTATCTAATTTGCGATAGTTCCTCTTGGGGTTTGAAGGGTGTTGGTTTAGGTTGTTTCCGATCATTTTTGTCTGTTAGACGTCTTCGGCTTCTTGTCATCCGACATAATGATTCTATAACTAAAGATGGCTAAACGTCTGACAAACTAAAACATAGAAGTTAGGGATAAAAGAGGCGGCCACAAGGCCTAGTGCACCTCGACCTGAATAGATCTATTGTGCTTCCCTGTTATTTATAAGTCACTTGGAAGCTTCAGGTTATTAGCCAGCCTCCACAGCTTTGCCAATGGTTCCTGGTTGTAGAATGTTGCTTGTGGTTATTCTTGTCCAAGTTGCAAGAACCTGCGCCTACATAGACCTTGACAGAAACATAAAATGTGTTCTGCGGTGTCTTCCTCTTTCTAGCAGTATCTCCATTGTGTTTCTTCTGTCTATACCTCTTATCCGGTGCATGTACTCTCTTACACGGCAGTGTCCTGACAGGAGTCCAACCAGAATCCTGGTTCGGTTGCCTTCCAGTAATTCTTTTGTAAGTTTTGCGGACGGTCCTTCTATGAATCTCTTCGCGTGCATCATACCTGTGGTATTGTTCCACCAGGTTTTGACTCATTAAGGATCCATTTTAAGATGTCCATGTTAAGATGCCCTTTTGTGGCAGGCTACTAGGCCGCGGTAGGGTTCTTGGCCCAGGGAGTGCATGTTGGTTCCCTTTTTGGCCAACATGTCAACCTTTTCGTTGCCTCTATGCCCCGAATGTCCAGGAACCCATACCAGGGTCAGGTCATTAGTATCGCTGACTTCTGTTATGGCCTCCATACCGTTCCAAAATAGAAGATAGGCTTGCTGAAATGACCGAAGGGTACTTTTGTGTAGGGTGAATTCCTGATAGATTATGTCCTTAAATTTTGACATACGGACTCGAACTTTACGGGATGCTAAGGGTTCCAACCTCAATCGAATCCAATCCCTTCAATCTAAAATCCTCAGAACAATAGTCCACGCCCCTTTCTATGTATCCAATCACACCATCCATACCGACCTAAATGTCCCTTTTGTTACTGAGCTATTCCAATCCCGCTATAAAACGTTCCATTCCAAACTACCCCATCATCCGAACCCTTTCGTCAAAAACCTGCCATACACCACATTACCTAATAATCTTAACAGAAGACTGAAGGGTCGGTGGCCCCCTGGTTAACAGTTGACATCGGTCTCCTACGATGGAGTACATCTCGCTCGTCGCATTGATTTACTAACGGCTACCATCACTGGATGGTAATTGTTCAAGCTTTCATGCTACCGTTAACATGTTTATATAATGTTAAATATTATCTGTTTTACTTATTGCGTCGAGGAATGCAGTTGTAAAAAACAAATAAAAAGTTTTAAAAAAATTTGTGATTAGACTTTACTAACAAGGACTGACAATAGACAAATCAACGACTGAAGTTGGCGAAATGACGAAACAAGACTAATCGATCCGATCTGTCTTTTTCTAGCTGTATCAATAAATATTTATTTAGAAAAAAAGAGCGAGCTTTCCGAATTTTAAGAAATAATAACTACCCAAAGACATTGGGTTAGATATTAATTCAAAGAAGTTAATATACAGTATTTATTTAGAAATCGTNAATTACACAGAAGACAAACACTTTGAGCCCTGAAGATGATCTCAATAAAGATCGAAACGTTGGCACGATAAAGAAAATGTTTTTCTGAAACCTGCATCACACCAGACCGCATCTCACGATTTCTAAATAAATATCGATTAACGGTCACTAATCACCACACATGTATCGATAATTGCACATTCCATTAGTCCATGCAACTACTTCACTTATCTATAAAATTTAAAAGAAAAACTGTGTCTTTGAACAATACGATAATTTTTTGTTTTTGTCTGTTCATAAATTGTTCCAATTTATCCTAAAAAAATAAATCCCCCCCCCCCGAGAGGAAAACGTCATTAAATGCTTATTTCCTGTTAGACAGCGAAATGATTGCCAGCCTTCAGGAGAATATTTCCAGATATTCAATTAGGACATGTATTACCGGCACCGTCCCCAATTCATTTCGGTTTCGAACCTCTGTAAAACGACATAATCTCTGGGGATTAGCGTCTCAAAGTGACGATATCCCTATAAGAGGATTTTACCTTCCGTTTGCTAAAAGTTCAACAAATGATTAATTGTCAATAGAAATTCTGTTCTGCGAATTTTATAATATTTCGCTTTAGCGAGGTATTTCGTATCACACGGATTGCTTCAGGCCTTACAATGACATCTGCCACAGTTGTCCGTGACATTACGCTTTGTGTAATGGCATTGCAACAGGTGTTCACTATTTGATCTTGGATCCTTTAATGTTCCTATGATTCGAGGCTGACGTATTTTGAAACCTATAAAATGCAAGTTGAAATTAAAAAACAAATTTTTGGTTTATATGATCAATCAACACCCTGTGTACTTAATTTAAATTTTATTTATTCATTCATTTATTTTATTTATTTATTTATTTTTTTTTTTGGAAGGGACGAATCAGATTAAGCTCAGGCCACGATTGTTTTCGCATTTGTACGAGCCGTTTGGAAAAGGGGGCTGAATGTAAATTAGGGCTGGGCTGATCCCGGGGCTTACTGGATTTGGAGGAGTAGACCGGATTAAGCTCCGTAAAAGTGCAAGGAGTCCTCGGTAGAAGGATAACAGAGTTACAGCCCGGTTTAAAAGGCCTCCTGAAACTCGGCCGTTCGCTTGAAAGGCGCACTCAGGGCAGCGATTTCCTCCTCGCTTATCCGAGTGATTTGTACATGAATTACAACCCGCTCACGAGAAAAGTAACCGTAAATAAAACTTCATGACGCTTAACGACTTTGTGCTGTGTGGCACGTTGTTAATTCAATTAGCAAAACGTCTTTAAGCCTTTGAATAATAAACACTGGCGAAGTTTGCTTCCTAACAAATCCCAAAAAACAAACACGAGGAAAATTGTATTACTGCTTAAACTTTCCATGTTTACCAAGCCGGTGGAAGATCTGGAATTAAAACAAATATCATTTTCCAATTATATAAATTTCCACATCTAGTGTCCCACTTACCATGATAAAAAAATGAAAAATTCGAAGAAAGAAAGCTTGTTTCTTATGATATTAGCTTNTCCAATCCCTCCAATTCAACTCCTCACATCTCACTCGTAAACCCGCTCATTCCCAATCGATCTTATCCTTCCGCAACATACAACCCATACCTTCGAAAGATGCTTTCTGATCCGAGCCCCTAAACTCTGGAACTCCCTTCCCAATTCTATTCGTCAAGCTGCCTCCTTTTCCTCCTTTAAATCCCACCTGTATAATCACCTCCTCTCCCTCCAAGCACAGACCTCACGTTAACATTTGTTATTTTTGTTTAATATTCTCGTAATTTTTCTTCTGCCCTGCCTTATTGGTATACATTGTGCCAAGATCTTTTTTTTTTAACTTTTAACTTCATAGAAGGAACTTCCTTTATTTATTTCATGTAAATTATTCTTAGGGGACACCAGTCCCAGAATAAAGTTATTTTTCTTCTACTTCTTCTATCTGACCTATGTTCTTTTCATGTTCTATCTGGAAACCCTTTGGTTAGTAGTCCCCGTTATGCCAAAAATGAAAAAACATGGATATGATAACAAACATACAAATGGTGATACCAAATGTATTTGGCCAAAACATCAAATATTATATCAGATATCACCAGATCGGAGGCAACTGTGCATTGATTTTTTTCTGTACTCTATTTTATAAAAGAATCCTCTCTAAGATTGTTAACGTACATATAAATCAACAATATGTCCAAAAACCAACAAAACCGTCTATTATTGAGGTTATAATGAAGCACCAGGACGAACATGCTACTAATTTATTTTCCTGTTTCTTCAGCCATGTTATGATGTTTTATGATATAGGAGGAACAAATCCTCCCTTTTTACGATATTGCTAGCCTGTTTCTATCTGGGCTTCGTGGATTGTCGATAACAAAACACAAATACAAATAAAAACAGAGATAAGATAAAACGAGATAGTCTAGTTAGCATTCACCCTCGGAGTACTCGATATTTATTGGGATAATTGAAGATAAGCCCCTCCATTCACGCTAATAAATTACATACGTACTCTCAACTCGTGTATTCTTAATAATCGATCTAAAGCATTTTTGGGTATGAACTTTGATCATTGCTTGATGTGAAGGTCATCAGCAAAAGGGTATGGTTGCAAGAACTTATTTTTTCAAGGTAGATTAAAAATAAGGGAATAACAAAATGGGGAAAAATAAGAAAATAAGGGATTCAGGAATTCCTTAGGAAAACCCTGCTCTGTTGGCAATCATGAGGATATCTTGTTTTGATTTTTCAGCACCATTAGCAGAAACGCAAGGAGAAGGAAGCTATCTTTTGAAGAAGGCCGTACCGAAGGCCTAGCTAAAATCGAAAAACGCCAGTCAAGTGACCATTGCCACAACCTTTTAGACGTCATTCCTCATCCTAAGCAATGTAGAAAAATAACAGTTAATTGGTTTCCGAATCTTGGTCACTTACTCGGTCCATATACTCTCGCGGATTTCGATGTCACTCAAATACGGTTTGGTTTTTCGTTATCTTCGTTATCAGTAAGTATCCAAATTCCGTCTGAACATGTATTCACCGACTCCAGACCAACATCTATGATCGACTATTCCATGGTCACTCGCGGCATAGAGGCAACGAAAAGATTGAAATCTTGTCCAAAGAGGGGGTCAACATGGACTCACTGAATCCTCAACCCTACTGTGCCCCTAGCATCCTGCCACAAATGAAGGTACATCTTAAAATGGATCCTTAATGGGTACAAAACCTGGGGGAACAGCACACAGGTGTATGAGGCACGCAAAGTGATTCATAGAAGGCCCATCAAACTTACAAAAGAATTACTGGAAGGCAACCGCAACCGAACCAGGATTCTGGTTGGACTCGTGACAGGGCACTGATTAAAGAAAGCACATGCACCGGATAGGAGTTCAGTCAGAAGAAACATTGTGCACATACTGCCAGGACGAGGATGACCGCAGAACACATTTTATGATTATGTGAAGGTCTATGTAGGTGCAGGTTCTTGCAACCAGGACAAGAAACACAACTAACCCAAGCAAAATCCTTCACTAAGGAGCCGCTGGTAAAGCTATGGAGGCTGATTTACAACCTGAAGCTGGCCAGTGAGTTATAAAAAACCGGGGAGCACGATAAACCTATGCTCTCCTCTTTTATCCCTTTCCTTTTCCCATGTTTGTATCCCTCTCGCGCAGGGTTCCATGGGTACCGTAATTTATACACTTGTCCGAGTGGATCGAGGTCACGATAGCTCAAGTGTTAGAGCAGCGTCGTGTCAAGCCGAAGATCGTGGGTTCGAATCCCGCTCGTGCCATTGACTTTTTTATCTCGACTGAAAACCTTAATTTCTTGTGATAATGTTTATAATACAAAGACTAACCACTGGCATGATAACTTTTAAAAGAAGCTGCGATAATACGTACAGCTAAAGATCAATTATGAACCATCATAACACACATCACGAGGTTTGATCGTTTTTAATAATTGAATTGATTTAGGAAAACTTTTTTTAATGTATTTTAAAATTTTAACTCTGTTAATATTACGCCTTGATAATTTGACATGAATCAAATTTCCGAGGTTCGGCGTTAAATCAAGGCATTACCAATATTTAATAATTGACTAGGTTCTAAGTATCATTAATATAAGTTGATGTAAACTACTTGGCCAACTCCTACTAAAGTCCAGTTTGTGGTCAGACCGATGCCGACGCTAATAACTAAGTTGTAATATAGTTAATCATTGTACAATACAGTGTGAATATTTCGCTCTTATTTCTCAACAACTTCCAGATACCGGGCCGTGTCAATATTCGGCAAGGGCTAGGGAAGTGAGTTATAGGCAAATATTTGCTCTCAAATATGCGCGGTGGCTGTTTGATCCTGCGGTACAATGACGCCCGTGGGCGCCCTAATTGTGATCCGCCGTCCTCGAAGATCCGAAACCCCAGGAGAAAATCGAGATAAAGCCTCGGGGCAATTAAATCCACGGACTAGAAGAGATTTCATAAACTCGGCATTTTTCTACCTAGAACGCTCCCAAGAGCAACAGCCCGGAATAAAACAATTTTCCTAATGGTTAGGGCTAATTCGACATCATTGGCGTTCATTTCGGAAGAATTTTCTTTTAACTGAATCCAGGAGACACCTCTAGCCAGAAAATTAAAGAACTGTATTAAAACAGTTATCCTTTCAACTTTATTAATCTGATAATCTGGCTATTTTGTTCTCAAGACCTAAAACGTGTCCTCGCATAGATGAAGAAATATTTTAGCTTAAAATATTTTCATATTTATTTTATGCTTTTGTATTCCGTCCTAGACTTTCAATTTATAAAGATTATCAGACTATTATTAATTAATGGTTATTTTTCATTGGTTTCAATGCCATTCATCATGTTACATAAAATTAATTTTTAAACACGACATTTAAAATAAAAAACTAATGTCACGGATGGGATTCGAACCCACTGTCTTGACATCACTACGCAGTAATTTTTTATTATATTATATTAAAAAATGTTTAGGGATGAGGAGAATAAGAAATTTAACAAGTAGAAATGTCTAGGATATCAGCATGTTGAAGTTTTTAACTTGTGCAATCTCTTATCTATTCTCTACAAGAAGGAAAAAAGTGAACACTGTTAATGTTGTTAATTATCTCCTAGACAATACTACATTGATTATGTTACAATAACATGTGGTAAATTTTAAAGAATGGGAGGTAAATAATACATAGATAAATTCTCCCACTTGGGTTTACAATTGGATTTTTGAATACAATCTTCAAGTACTCAGTCTCTTCTATGTTGGTTTTTTGTAAATCTTCTTTCAAATTTCAATTAATTAATCTTTATGTAAGGTACTGGTTGAAATAAAAAAACAAGTGCCACGAGCGGGATTCGAACCCACGACCTTCGGCTAAATACGCTGCTGCACTACCACTTGAGCTGTCGTGACTTCGATCCACTCTGACACCAACTCTCCATCTCAACCCGCTTTCGAATTTTCCCTGCTTTTTGCCATTTTTCAAGCAGTATCATTTTTGTATCAACAACCAGTAAAACCTACTAAATATCGAGTATATATTACAATTAATTAATGGTTTTAGTTGAGATAAAAAAGTCAATGGCATAAGCGGGATTCGAGCCCACGATCTTCGGCTAGATTCGCCGCTGCTCTACCACCTGAGCTATCGTGATCACTAACTTCCCATCTCAACCGCACCTTTTGAATTTCTTCAATTTTTGAGATGGGAAGTTAGTGTCCGAGTGGATCGAAGTCACGATAGCTCAAGTGGTAGAGCAGCGGCGTATCTAGCCGAAGATCGTGGGATCGAATCCCGCTCGTGCCATTGACTTTTTTTATCTCAACTAAAAACCTTAATTAATTGTAATGTATTAATTTGTCAAGCGGACCACGAAATTAGTGAATTGAATCGAGTATATATATCACTACCTACCCATATCTGTTTCAATACCTCTATCAATATACTTAGTATGGAATTCGTAATGTAGAAGGCATATTTGACCAGAATGAACAAAACCTACTAAATAATGAGGTAATACAGCACCAGATCGATCATGACCAGTGTATTTCCTCGATTTTCTGGCTGGAGCCCGTTCTTCTGTTGATAGTCCCATCATGACAATAATAAACCCGCTATGGAAATGCCACCAATCATAGAAACGGTAGTATCAAACCTTATTTGACAAAACCCAACAAAACCTATTAAATAATGAGGTAATACAGCACCAGATCGAACATGACCAGTGTATTTCCTCGATTTTCTGGCTGGAGCCCGTTCCTCGGTTAATAGTCCCATCATGCCAATAAACCCGCTATGGAAATGACAACAAACATACAAACAGTAGTATCAAATCGTAGTTGAGAAAAACCAACATAACCTGTTAAGTAATGAGGTATTATAGCATCAGATCGAACATGGCCAATGTAATTCGGTAGGCAGACTGCTGCCTGTCAGAATCACATGTCGATAACTTCAGCAATAAAAAATGATGTTTTCAAGATTGCACTGTCTCACAGCTTGGACCGCTAGGGCTATTTTAAAACGGTGGAGATATTCCTGGTTTCTTCCATGGTTTGTGAGTGCCATTATGCTCCTGCATTTGTGGCATATCTTAGTTTCCCTACGTCAATTGATCATCGAAAAAAACGTTTTTGTTTTGTACCCACGGTCGCTTCTTTTCACTCTTTTTACCATAATGCTGTAAAGGGCCTGACGGGCACCAATATTGACTGATGTTATACGAGTGTATTCGATTGGCAAACTTTCTTATAAAGCACTCCTTTAGTCAGCCTATCCGCCTTTTCATTGCCTTCGTTTCTAACATGCGGATTTTTCCAGCGTAACCCATCTTGCCATCCCAATCCAATCTCAGTTGTTTTCGAGCTTTTCTATTTTCATCTACTGCCTCATTTTGGTTCTAACAATATGCTCCTCGTGACTTTTCAACCTATGTAAACCATGTGTTAAACAGCCAATTAACTCGCACACATCAGTGCGAGAGTCTCGACCTGACTTTGAAGCACCACCCTGTCAAGCGGGACTTTTTGGTGTTAACGCTATTTCATAACTGCCATGTGATAGTAGCTCATCCCACAGAATTACGGATTTTGCTGTCATCCGTGAAAATACTCATACTAAAAGGTTGGGTAATCCAATTGTAGGCCAATCCTATTTTTCATTTCATCCGGTTGAGCCCTTTCTGCAGGTGATATGAGAAGAATTTTCATTTCCATATAAAACCACTTCGAATATGACTAGTTCATTATCCTATTTTTCTGGCTGGAGCCACTACACTGATTACTAGTTTCTATTATAAAAACGATGAACCGATAGTGGAATTTCTAATAAACATAGAATCTACATTGATAACAGAAAGAAACCGAAATATGAGGCAAAAACTACAAAAAAAATTATTAAATTTTGAGGATATATTTTAGAATTAGGAGGAATAAATAGTTTCCTTGAAAACCGGACGATGAAAATTTTCTCTGCTTTTTAATTAGGTTCATCCCTCATTTTTTAACATACAGAATAAATTCACTAGTTTTCGTGGTCCGCTTGACCAATTAATTAATATCTTTCAATTAATTAAGGTTTTTAGTTAAGATAAAAAAGTCAGTGTCACGAGCGGGATTTGAACCCACGACCGTCGGCTTGATACGCCGCTACTCTACCACTTGAGCTATCGTAACTTCGATCCACTCGGACACTAACTTCCCATCTCAATCCCACCTTTTGAATTTTCCCTCCTTTTTGCCATTTTTCAAATGTCGTGTAATCTATTTGATTCTCGGCGACAAATGAAATAGCCACGGAGAGCTTTAGTGAAATTATACTTCGTTTTAACTTATTAAATTCACTAATTTTCGTGGTCCGCTTGACCAATTAATATCTTTCAATTAATTAAAGTTTTTAGTTGAAAAACGGCAAAAAGGATGGAAAATTCAAAAGGTGGGGTTGAGATGGGAAGTTAGTGACTGAGTGGATCGAAGTCACAATAGCTCAAGTGGTAGAGTAGCGGCGTATTTAACCGAAGTTCGTGGGTTCGAATCTCGCTCGTGACACTGACATGCTTCTGGAATGAAGTTAAAGAGCGAGCTTTCCGAATTTTAAGAAATAATAACTACCCAAAGACATTGGGTTAGATATTAATTCAAAGAAGTTAATATACAGTATTTATTTAGAAATCGTGAGACGCGGTCTGGTGTGATGTAAGTTTCGGAAAAACATTTTCTTTATCGTGCCAGCGTTTCGATCTTTATTGAGATCATCTTCAGTGCCTGGGATTTCCAAACATTGTTTACATATAACAATTGTATTTTGGATGTGGAAAAGTGAATTTATACAATGCAGAATATATTTTTTATATATTCAATCAAAGTAGTTCTGCTCACTCAAAGTGTTTGTCTTCTGTGTAATTGTGCCATTCTTGCATGTCGTGTTGAGAGTGCTAGTGTGATTTTGCTGTTTTATGTTTATATACATTGGATTTTGAAGGGGTGGGGAAGGATGTCGGTATCGGTAAAAGACATTTTTCTATAAGGCGTCGGCTTCTTTGAGGTGAAAAGAGCCGATGAAGGGAAAAAATATGTTGGTGATGGTTCGGCCAGATTATCCTTTCAGGATTATATGGAAAGGGATAAATAGGAAAAGGAAAGCTAAATTGTTGGGAAATTAGACTTTGTGAAAAATATGTGTGGAATGTAATTTGATGATATACGTATGTTATCTGTATTGAATTTGATTAATGATATTGGCGTAGCAGCGACTAAGTTTACATGTATATGTTCTGTAATTGATGCTGTGTTTATCTCTGTTGATATAAACCATTTCTAAGAAATTAGTTTATGTTTGTTTTGTTCTGTGTATAATACTTTTGGATTTTTGAAGTCGAAATTGTGTTGGTGTCAAGATGGTGGGTAGCGAGTGCTGTAGGATTTTGCTTAGGATGTAAGACCGATGTAAGTTGCCGGACAGTTTAAACAGTTGATCTTGTAGATTACGTCAGATTTATTTGTTATTGGTGTGGGATCTTTAATTTTGGAAAAAAGTGTTTGAATTGTTTTATAATTTTTGAAAGCTATTTTGAAGTTATCTGACAAGAGAAATATGTTTAATCCTTTTCACCTCAAAGAAGCCGACGCCTTATACAAAAATGTCTTTTCTATACCGACTTCCTTCCTCACCCCTTCAAAATCCAACGTATATAAGCACAAAATAGCAAAATCTCACTGGCACTCTCGACACGACATGCAAGAATGGCACAATTACGCAGAAAACAAACACTTGAGTGAGTAGAAATACTTTGATTGAATATATAAAAAATATATTTTGCATTGTATAAATTCACTTTTCCACATCCAAAATGTAATTGTTATATGTAAACAATGTTTGTAAATACCAGGCTCTGAAGATGATCTCTATAAAGATCGAAACGTTGACACGATAAAGAAAATGTTTTTCTGAAACCTACATCACATCCGACCGCATCTCACGATATCTGAATAACTAAATAAATATCGATTAACGGTCACTAATCACCACACATTAATAAACAGTGAACAAACCATTGAAATATGAACAATCATTTCACTTTCAAGAGAATAAAAAATTTGGCACTCTGAATCTGTTCTTTTTCTTCAAGATCGTACCCTGATCCAGAACTTTCATGAGTGAAAAAGTGGTCTATACTTTTAACATTAAAAATTAATTCTATCGGCTTTATTTTTTTAAAATCTGTGTTACTTTTGCTACCCGACAGTAGAAAATCAAAATATCCGTTTAATTGCATTTATTGTACAACGGTTGATTTACTACTGCCTGACGGCATTGGTTGTCAGCATAACTGGCAATAATTACTAATGAATTAGTCGTATCATAGTGTACCAGAGGGAGGCTAGTATTTCTATTTATGGTGACGTCTCCGGGCCGATTGCCCTTTAAATTATAATCCCTTCTGGCCAGCTGGGATTGTGTTTAATTGGGAGGTACTGTGATTTCAGAATTCTGCCATCTGGGTGGCGATATTAATGGCAATTAATGGACAACTGTGTTACGTAAGTCTGGGTTTTAATCCAATTTAGAAAATATCATAAAGCATGCACAGAACATCCAAGTGTCATTGGATAGAAAATTAAAGTAAGAAGTCGATTTTCGCATTGTCTCTGGCTTAAGCAATATATCGTGATGTTATCAGAAGATTTTTTTTTTGAGGTGTGGGACTGAATAAGGATTTAATAATTCCTTTCCTCCACTGCGACCTATGTACATCTATCTATTCCCCATACCATACCTTCGAAATTGCACTTTTTCCTATATGTCTAAACAATTTCATCAGTGCTTCTTCGCGCACCTTTTTTGGTGTGAAAATTTCCTTACCGAAGACGCTGCATAGTAACTTGGGTAATGGATATGCCGATGTTTCTGGTTCCTGAATGAACAGCTTTAATCCGAGGTGTTTAATTGGATTCGCCCTCGAGATGACTGGTCGGGATGGTGTCGATTCGTTCGGCGCTTGAACGACAATTCAACCTGGGGAGCCATAGCCCAGTTAATGTGGAACTACGGTGGCCAAGGCGCGTGGGGTGCAACTTGAAAAGGTGAGCCTCGTGTCCTCGGTCACTTCCCTTTCTCAATCCTGGCCCTTCGGCTTACTTCCTTGAAACCTCTCCCAACCCTTGGATGCAAGGGAGGTTTCCAGGTAACCATCCCAACTAACCATCCCTTCTATACCTTCGTAACATAATGGTGTAGCCTTGAGGGCGTGGCAACCTTCTATAGCGCAAGCTGGATCGTGTCGCAGTTTAGGCACACATAGGCAAGTTTGGAATTGAAAGCATAGGCGTTTAGTGCCTTTTTAACTGTCTGGCAATGTCTGGCAATAGGTAAATCTGTACACCTTTCATATCTTCAGTGCACAGATGGTATTTTTGATTGATTGATTGATAATTATTAGGATTAGTCCGAGGGGCAACTTCGTTACGGCATTGATTTGTAAAGACACTTCCGAAATTTCCAAAAAGACTAGTCGAATTAAGGCTTCACGGTTACTTTAGTACAAACCAGTACTAGAGGCGTTTGACACAGATTCGATTCCAAAAATGCCTCTGACACCCTACAACAAACTTCGATAAGCGGAGGTTTGCTGAAAGGTGTGTCGTTCTGGGACGACATCCTTATATTGGAAGGGTTTAACACTGCGCAGTAAAAGTCCTAGGGTATAATTCAGTCCTTTTACCCCTGATCTAGCTTCGATTTATATGTGTACAAAATTAGGACCGATTACTGAAACTTGGGACTACCTTTTTTTTCTAAAGGTCTTTATTATTATCAATGACCATTTGAAAGATCTGTAAAGTTGTTTTTCGCTCATTGTGTTGCCTTTACACACATCTTATTTATTCTCTCCAGAATTTTATGGTGTCTCCTCCTTAGATCTGGTTTTATTTACTTTTATCTCATGTGTTTGTTGGCATTCTCATTATGGTAAAAGCCACCTTTTACACATAAATATGTAAGGGTGGATGGTCGAGTTCAGTTCCTATTGATGTGTTGGGACAGGTATGCAGACATAAGATTTATTTGGTTCACAACGAACAAAAACACACTTTTTAATTCATTTTTAAAAGTTAAAAACATTAAATGAAAGGCGAACATTAGTTTATAGAATAACAATTGTTTATATCTTCCTTTTCTCGTTTACTTAGGCGATCTTCTGATTATTTTTAACACGTTGTCTTCATAATCATTCTTAACTTTTGGATATTTTCTTTACACCTTATGTTTGAAACAGACGAACTTGGAAAACAAAAAGTTCTTTAAAAAAATCACCCTTCCGAGAAAAGCAGATTCCCGTTTTTTCAAGATGAGCCTTGAACGGAGCTTAATTATTTATAAAACTTAGTTACCTTTAAGTCCCCGGCCGAGCAAGTTTTCTTATATAACACCCCGGCTTTATCCAAGGGGCTAATAATGGACACCTTTACAAATTACTCAGGGAGTCTTGACTAATTGTTTTCCTCGCGAAGTTTTTCCATTCGGCAAACTTTAAAAAGGCCGGTAGTCAATAAAGCCCGAATTTACTCTTGTTGGCTCTTTAAAGTTTGACCCGTGAATAGACCTTCAGCGTATTTGTTAATGGGTAAAGTCTGAGTTTTGGGATTTTAAGAAGAAAGCGATTTGTAACAACTATTTTCCAATGGATCGCCATTTTGGCAAACGAAAGCCGAGAAAATCGTTTGTGATTTTCGTCCCCAACATGTTGAAAATTTGAATTTGGTAAAACAAGTTTGGGCGTTGAATAATTATCATCCTGGCTGACGAAAATCTTTTGTACTGTAGCAAGGACGCACTTTCCCACCCATGCTGGTTGTCAAGTACAGAGATTTCAGACTTGTTCTAGCCACCGAGAAATCTTTTTAATAAATAACATTAGCGCAAATGGAAGAAAATATAAATGCAATTATTCATTAAACATTCAAATATTAATCATTATTTCATAATATGCTAAAAAATACAGATTTATTAGTCTGTCCGGAATTTGTCTCAATGTTTATCTTTGAAAAGAGTTTTAAATCTTTCACAGTGCTAATGCGAGTTCCATTCATGGTTCTGCACGATCCAGATGAAAAAGTGGCCCCGTTCTTGCACGGCACGGTATGAAATTAAGCCCTTCTGCTCTATTATCAAATCCTTTTTCCCTTCCTCACTCGGAATTAATTCATTGCATGCCCGGTGTAATTGCGCTTGAAGAACGAGAACGGTTCATCAACAGGTATGCATCGAGGGAGCCGTTGCAAAGCCAGTCTCGCCTTGGACGTGAAAAATAACGAAAAATAAAAGCTCAATTAGGTTTCAAATTTGGGTTTTATCGTTGAGATTTTCAGAAGTGACGTATCGCTACGAAATGATTACAATTTTTTCACGGTATAGATCACAAACGATTTTTACCCTACCATAAAATGTTTGTCATTTAAAAAAAATGCTACTAAATATTATTAATATTTCAATTAATTATTCTTTTTGTCTAAGGTCTTAATTCAGAGGAAAAGTTAGTGCCACGAGCCGGATTCGAACCCACGACCTTCAGCGACAACCGCACTAACCACTTGAGCTATCGTAAGGTGTCATTGAGCCGAAGGTCGTGGGTTCGAATCCCGCTCGTGACACTAACTTTTCCTCTCAATCAAGACCTTAGATAAAAAGCACAATTAACTGAAATAATTAATATGGTCAGTTATGACCGCTAAACAAATGTGGTAACATATAGTAATAAAAAATATGCGGTGATTAGTTGACCGTTAGTCTATAATTATTCGAAAATGTGAGATGCGGTCTGGTGTGATGTAGGTTTCAGAAAAACATGTTCTTTATCGTGCCAACGTTTCCATCTTTATTGAGATCATCTTCAGGGCCGGGGATTTACAAATATTGTTTAAATTTAACAAATACATGTAGGATGTGGAAAAAGTGAATTTATACAATCCAAAAAATATATTTTTTTAATATTCAATCAAACTATTTCTACTCACTTCTCAAACACTTTGAGTCAGTACAAATACATTGATTGAATATAAAAAAAAATATTTTTTGCATTGTATAAATTCACATTTTTCCACATCCACATGCATTTGTTAAATGTAAACAATGTTTGTAAATCCCAAGCCCTGAAGATGATCTCAATAAAGATCGAAACGTTGGCACGATAAAGAAAATGTTTTTCTGAAACTTACATCACACCAGACCGCGTCTCACGATTTCTAAATAAATACTGTATATTAACTTCTTTGAATTAATATCTAACCCAATGTCTTTGGGTAGTTATTATTTCTTAAAATTCGGAAAGCTCGCTCTTTAACTTCATTCCAGAAGCATGTGCTGCTTAGTGACAAAACTCTATGTATAAAATTATTAGTACAATTCAGTTTTTGAAAAAATATTGGAATAATTGAAATCTCTGCTACAGCTGATGTCTTTTGTATACCACCTATCCATCATTTTTCCCGCTGGATTTCTGATCACTTACAAATCTAGGTAATGCATAGAGCCACTCTTTTAAACTTCATAAGTTGTATGTTTTCATGATTGCTATTAAAAATCTTGAGGAGATGGTCAAAATTAGACTTCGTTAAAATCACAAACAAGTCATCAACTTGTACATGAGCCTAATATTATAAGTGACCTGATCTAAAACCCAGTCAATCAAATCATTCATTATCTGAAAAATATCCATTCTGGCAATAAATCCACAACTGGTACTGGACTATCAAAACATATAACATATGAGCATAAATCTGACTTCAAATGTTGAAATAATTGACGAAGCAGATCGATTACTGAAAAGAAGAATAAAACAGGTTCTATATACTATAATGGAAAATAATAATTGTAACATTCAAACAGATACTATGGTCTTATGTTCAATGTATGAAGGTCTTATTAATTTTAAAAAGATGTTTTTGGTAGCGAGAGGATAGCCTCCGGGTTAAGATTGCAAGGTAACAAGTTACATGCCAATCTATAAACATAATTAAAATTTTTTTTTTAAGTTCTATAAATTTATATTGATTGTTAAATCAATGGATCGATATGTTTTTCCTGATGTGAAGTTAATATAGGCCCTGATGATGAATTTTTTACAAGGGTATTTCAACATTGAGTTTATATGAACCCTTGGGGTGCCGGTGTTGTTTTAAAATAATCCCAGTTGGAAGTATGCAGGGCGGCTGGAACTTGGCCTACGGTGTTTAGCGTCTTGTCATCGGCTAAACGGTTGCGGCCACCGACGCCCCTATGCTGACGTTAAAATAGGTCGAAAGCTTGGCAGAATTTGTTTTTTCCTTCAAGACCATAAATCCAGATGGTTCGTGATATAATTAGTAAACATAATAAATTCACTAGTTTTCGTGGTCCGCTTGACCAATTAATTAATATCTTTCAATTAATTAAGGTTTTTAGTTAAGATAAAAAAGTCAGTGTCACGAGCGAGATTCGAACCCACGAACTTCAGCTAGATACGCCGCTACTCTACCACTTGAGCTATCGTGACTTCGATCACCTCGGGCACTAACTTCCCATCTCAACCACACCTTTTGAATTTTCCCTCCTTTTTTCCATTTTTCAAATGTCGTGTAATTTATTTGATTCTCGGCGACAAATGAAATAGCCTTCGTTTTAACTTATTAAATTCACTAATTTTCGTGGTCCGCTTGACCAATTAATATCTTTCAATTAATTAAAGTTTTTAGTTGAAAAGCGGCAATTTCAACTAAAAACTTTAATTAATTGAAAGATATTAATTGGTCAAGCGGACCACGAAAATTAGTGAATTTAATAAGTTAAAACGAAGGCTATTTCATTTGTCGCCGAGAATCAAATAAATTACACGACATTTGAAAAATGGAAAAAAGGAGGGAAAATTCAAAAGGTGTGGTTGAGATGGGAAGTTAGTGCCCGAGGTGATCGAAGTCACGATAGCTCAAGTGGTAGGGTAGCGGCGTATCAAGCCGAAGGTCGTGGGTTCAAATCCCGCTCGTGACACTGACTTTTTCATCTCAAGATTTTCGAATAATCAATAAAAAATATTTTTTTAAATTTATATAGGCTCAGTCTGCCCTTATGCGCGTTCCTAGTCGCGTACAATTCTACTGTGTACACGTTATATAACTTTTTGTACCATGAAATATTTCCTTTTTATAATTTCTTCTTACCTATTATCGCTGTAATTAAGCATTTTTTCTAGATATTTTAAATGATTTTTAAACAATAAAGTAATACCTGTCGTATTGTAGGGCTTAACGTGCAACGTCCCGTTGGGTGTCTCGGACGAAGGGTCAAATCACTTTACAATTAATTTTTTCACACATCCATTAAAAAACCATTTGTTATGCCGGGTTTCGAACCCAGAACCGCTAGTGTGAGTCGGACGCTCTAACAGGCCGTGTCCTCCCTTACTAAATATTACTATGGTGTAAAGTTGATTTAGACTGCTACATGATAAACCGATGTACATGGACAACTAACACTTTCTATATTATCAAAGGCTAGATCTTTCATACGGTTCATAATTAACAAGCCATGGGCCGGGTGTCGAACCCACATCATTCAGCCTGCCAAATACGAGTCGGAGCCCTAACCACTCAGCCGCCAGGAATGTATTTTAAATATATGCAGGTGTGATCTCCGATAGGAGTTTGTGATCAGCTTAAACACTAGGAACTTTATGTAGAAAAGGTGATCAGAGTTGAAACAACATTCAAGCTTTCCCTTTCATCAGCACCCTATATTTAAAACATTACAGTTAATTCCATTATATTTAGTGGTTTCATTGACCAAATTACTTCTTTCAATCAATTAATCTTTTTATGTAAGGCTAGGGTAGAAATGAAAAAGCTAGTGTCACGAGCGGGATTCGAACCCACGACGGAAATACGTCGCTGCTCTAACGATTTGAGCTATCGTGACTTCGATCCACTGGATTACTCACTATTACAATTAATAATTAAAAAACAATCAAAAACAGGTTATCTTAGGCGTTCATACTTGAAACTATGCATTACTATTTCAAATATTTATAAAATTCCGTTCCAATTCCAACTACACGACAAGGCTAATTCAATAATTACAAAATAAAAAAATAAATTATAATCTACAACGAGTAAAATGACTATCATTATTATACGGTTATCCTATTTCAGAGTAGCCAATTCTCATAACCATTCAACCGTAATTTAACACATCTAAGCCAGCAATAATATGCAGATAAAACAATTAATAATATAACCCCACTTCAATAATAACTATTACAGAGATATTAATAATAATAGACTAGTTCGAATAATTCAGTATTGTGCTATATATAACACTCAAGTTTTTTATGTCTTTTCTATAATTGCAAGAATTCTTCTCTAAGTATATTATACCTAATTTATTTAGTTAGTATTTTGCAGAGTTGGGCAAAATCTAACTAATTCAATCATGATTAAGAATTTTGACTGAAGTTTAATCATGATTGAATTAGTCATGTGTAAATTAATCATTATGTGATTTAGTCATGATTAATCCAGTCATGAGGTATCACTAAATTATACAATGATTAATTTACTCATGGCTAATTGAATCATGATTAAACTTCATTCAGAATTATTAATCATGATTGAATTAGTTAGATTTTGCCCCACTCTGGCTACAATGACCAACTTACCAAAATCCAACAGACTCCGGATAAAAATTTTGAGATGAGTCGTGCTCAAGGCCAACCTTCAAAAAGTATTATCATAAACGAAAACCAAAGTTACATAATTATTCTAAACGTCTATTTTATTACAACCAAGACCCCTAGATGGTGTATTTTCCAAATAATGTAGGAATCTCTCCTTTTAAGTGGAATAAATTTTAATTCAAAGAAATATTTTTTCCATTGATCGGTTACGTAAACATATTTACTTTTGAAAGCGTAGCTTGTTCTAGGATTTTTTATTTTATTATTATTATTATTATTTGGCTTTTCATAACGACGTAGTTTTACTTATAATTGGAAGATTGATTTTTGTTAAATAAGGAGTTGAAGGATTTTCGTTTTGATGAAATAAATGTCTGTTAGAAAATTTTATAAAAGTGATGAAGTTGTGTATTTTTCATTTTTTGAGCACCCATTTGAACATGATTTATCCAAATTTACTCATGACTAACTATATTTTGACTAAATTAGTCATGCCTCGTATTTAATTACTATTTATGACTAATTTAGCCATCGATCACATATGGTCACTAATGTCTAAATTAGTCACTTACTACCAATCATGACTAACCGTCTGAGTGATCAATCATTAATCATTAGACATGACTAATTTTTGCCCAACACTGGTATTTTGCCTACATATCTTTCACAATCCTGAGCTTTTATATTATCCCAAACAAAATTACTTATTTTATGGACATGGTCAGGCAACGCAGTTCCATTCTTAGCTAGGTTTCGTCTATTCGTCTATACGATTTATGTCCAGATATTCGATTTATAACTTATTACTTGGTTTAACCATTATATGTGGTAGTGCATGACAGTTTAGTTTCTACATCACATTACTTTTACATAATTCCGGTACTTTGGACTTAAATTGTTAGTTAACATTTTTGTTACTTAAGTTTTATCGGAGGATCTCCGGAAGAGGTCAACACAGAGAAAAACTTCCTTTCGGTTTTCGCCGAGCTTTCGACAGTTTTTATACTGTTATCTTCAGGGCTTAAACCTTAATGGGGAAATAAAAAGACATGGTGTTTTGGGCACAGAAGTACATTACGTTTTTTTTTCTTTTTTTTTTGGTCCTCAGCATCTCATAAAAGTCTAAAAAACTAGTAAAAACCTTCCTTTTTTTGTTTTCAGGTACATGCGATCACAGTGTGTTTCTTATACATACATATATACAATTAACTTATCTTACATTTAAATTACTATACACTAAGATCACACATCAAAAAACAAACAACAAATCCTCTTCGACGAGAGGAACAACGGCTACGGGCTGTTCCTCTCATCGAAGAGGGTTTGTTTTTTGTTTTTTGATCTGTGATCTTAGTGTATAGTAATTTAAATGTAAGATAAGTTAATTGTATATATGTATGTATAAGAAACACACTGTGATCGCATGTACCTGAAAAAAAAGGAATGTTTTTACTTGTTTTTTAGACTTTTATGAGATGCTGAGCACCAAAAAAACGTAATGTACTTCTGTGCCCAAAACACCGTGTCTTTTTATTTCCCCATTAAGGTTTAAGCCCTGAAGATGACAGTATAAAAACTGTCGAAAGCTCGGCGAAAACGGAAAGGAAGTATTTCTCTGTGTTGACCTCTTCCGGAGATCCTCCGCAAAAACTTCATGTTTCCTGCAGGTCGATAATCTAGCTCATCGTTACATTTTTGTTACTTAAAAGCTATATTTTAGTTAATTAAGCTTTTTAGTTGAGATAAAAAAGTCAATGGCACGAGCGGGATTGCAACCCACGATCTTCGGCTAGATACGCCGCTGCTCTACCACTTGAGCTATCGTGACCTCGATCCACTCGGACATCAACTTCCTATCTCAACCCCACCTTTTGAGTTTTCCGAGTGCCATTGACTTTTTATCTCAACTAAAAAGTCAATGGCACGAGCGGGATTGCAACCCACGATCTTCGGCTAGATACGCCGCTGCTCTACCACTTGAGCTATCGTGACCTCGATCCACTCGGACATCAACTTCCTATCTCAACCCCACCTTTTGAGTTTTCCGAGTGCCATTGACTTTTTATCTCAACTAAAAACCTTAATTAACTGTAATGTATTAATTGGTCAAGCGGACCACGAAATTAGTGAAGCTATATTTAAGCCTAATTCTTGTAATCTATCTCTAAATAACACAAACAAAATTATCAACATATGTAAGTCCTTTAAATATTTTATTAGTATTACAACTATTTTGTCATGAATTATTAAGAAAAAGTCATCAACAAACTTTTTATGGTTTTTAGCTCAAAGTGAGTTGAGGAATCACCTAAATGTAAGTATTAACAAGCAAAATTACCAAACAAAAACATCAATTTTGAACAAATTTTGATCAGTATCTTTGATATCTAATAAAAATTAAAATAAAGCGGGGAACAAAAATAAAGAAATCGACAATACATTGATGTTGACAACACACTTTGCCATGCTTTAGAGCAATTTCATCACTTTGATTATCATGGGGCTAAGTTAGTAATTCCATGACGTAGTGCTGATAACTTTGAAGTTGGATCGTGTATTAGGTTCAAAGTGCTAAAAAAGAATCGAATTTTTAAATGTGTCGTGTTTTATTAGAAAAATTTGCTTGTACAATCTAAAATAATGTATTCAACGGTTTTTGCGTTACTCACGATGAAATTGTTTTTTAATTAAACCAAAACCGCGTTTGACTGAAGATCAAAAGGGCCATAATGTGCATTGCACAACGAATTCCCTCTTGCATAATTCCATTTGTTTGTTTTTTTCTCTTTCAAATCAGTGAAATTTAATTATGATAAATCCAGAGATCAAAGATCGCTGAATTATTTTCTTCCTCCCCCGTGCATTTTTCGTTCCCGTTAGGGAACGCGCCCTTTTGAACGGCTGGAAAACGCGTCGTTACAGTTTATTATCGATGTCGCTGGCATGATTGCCTCTGAGTAATGGAAACCCGCAACGGGAATCGCATCGTGGAGTCACTCAGTTTCGCTATTCCCTCGAGTGCTCGTTGATTGAAGACGTGTGATTGCGGGAGGGCTTGCTCATTTGCCCCCTTGTATTTGTTTATATCGGCCTCGGTAGACAAAAGCTCCCCATATATTTCATCCTAGGCACTTCCTTTCTTCCTTCCCCTCCGGCGTTGTCGTATATATATCAACCCGGCGACGAAGGAATTCCTTCGAGATAAAGGGCTCCCCGCAAGACGAAGAACGGGAATTAATCAATATCGCTCGCTTGTAAAACTAAATGTTTTAGATTTACTGTACGCTTGAAATAACGATGCGGATGAATTTGACAAAAATCGGGATTTTCAATACAACCAAGAATCGATAAAGCAGAAAATACAACGGCTGTAGAAAAGATAAATGGTGGAGTTGTTTTACACACCTGGATTTCAAGCTTACATCTCATCATCAGTTTGAAGGAATTTACAACCACGTCTCTCTACATGAATTGAAAGGCTACGGTTATTATGAATGCGAATTCTGACGAATTTTTTTCTGACGTCCGAAGTCCACTTCAGGTCAAGGTGGTTACATTGTGCGCATTTTCTTGTTGTCAGTATGTTTCTGCCTCCCAGCAAAATGGACGAACTTAACGAGTCTTATTTTCTTGAAAGTCTGTTGAGTAAGCTACCGTTAATAGGCGGTGGGAAAACAGAGCATGTTAACCATTTATTTCCCACAAGAGACGAGAAAGGAGAGTTTCAAACAAGTCCTTTAAAAAAATCCATATTAATCCATGTATGTTTAGCGGTCATAATTGACCATATTAATTAAAATGAAATCTGAAAATGCCAAAAAGAGTGAACATTCGAACGGTTGTAGGTTGAAATGGGTTGGTGTCCGAGGGGATCGAAATCACGATAGCTCAAGTGGTTAGAGCAGGGGCGTATTGAGCCGAAGGTCGCGGGTTCGAATCCTGCTCGTGACATTAATTTTTCGTCTCAACCAAAAACCTTAGATTAAAAGAATTATTCATTAGAATAATTAATATGGTCAATTATGACCACTAACCAAATTTGGCTTATTGCTATGTAGTCTTGAGAAACTTTCTCCCACTTTGGCCGAGAAATATCTCTGTTGTGATATTTTTTGTCATTCACGTCCAACAAACTAATCAGTTTATCTATATCCATGGTGAAATACCAAAACTGTCTAATTGGACGTCAGAACGCACGAAAAAATCAAACTGGTTTGAACGCTGGAATGGTGCTGACGACATCGTGCGTGTCTGACATGCACTTCACTGCCAAAGTAAACACTCGGTTCGTTGGGATGAACTCGTCAGAACTAAATTTCGTCAGAATTTGCATCCACAGTAACCGTAGCCTTAAGAGTGAACCCACCGATCCCATATTATATTACTGTAAGAAAGTGATAATTAATTAGTGATGATTTGTGTTTGTTTTAACACTTGCCTAAATCGAACAAATTTTCGGAATTTAAGGACCATATAAAAGAAACAAAACACAATTTAAATTTAAATACAACAATGTTACGTATGTTCAACCAAGGGAGGAACTATATTAGTTTGTGAAATTTGAAATTAAAAAATGTAAAATTGAACACGGAATTTTTATTTGCAACAGCCCAATATTTGATTAATTATGTTTGTTTACAGCTCATGTTTATTTCTTTATTTTTTTACGACAGATTGCAACAGCAGAGGTCATATAAACCCTCAGGGTGACGGTGTTTTTGAAAAAAAGCCCATTTGTAAGTACGTCGGGTTCGAATGTAAGGCCGCTGGATTCGAACCCGGAACCTTTACCTTACAGTGATGAGCGCCGTGTCAACGCCTAAACCCGTTGTGGCCACTGACGCTCCCTCATGTTTATTATATTTCCTCTTTCTCTCTAGGACGGTCGCTTTTTGCTGTAGTTTTTATACAACTCAATTTGTATAAATAAAGACAAATTATCTTTGTATCCATTTGGTATTGTTGCTTAAGTGATATTGCAAATATATAATTTAGAATGCATGAAGTTTAAATTTATTTGAAATTAATTTATCTTTATGTAAGGTATTGGTTGAGACGTCAGTGCCAGGAGCGGGATTCGAACCCACGACCCTCGGCTAAATACGCCGCTGCTCTACCACTTGGGCTTTCGTGACTAATTGAAAGATGTTATTTGGCCAATTGGACCACGAAATCTAATGAATTTAAATTTATTTTACTCAATTTACGACGTTGTGAATGGCAGTCGTGTCAGCAGATTTTTTCTTCCCGTCGTGGACTGATTTGAAAAGAATAAACACGTCAATAGGTTGATGTTAAATTTATGTTGATTTCTCGACAATCTCCTTTTCGAATGTTACAAGAAATTCTTTTTCTGGCACATGAGTCCATGCAGGTTTTCTATCGCGATGCTGACGGGAGGTAGATTTTTTACATAATTTCTGTCTTGTCTAAGGCGAAACCTGGATTATCCGTGCATTATTGTCAAGGTGAATTGGTTCCAGTAATGTGTACGCCTCTGAAAATTCTTTACGCAGGTGAGGCCGTCACAACCAATTTGATGGGCTACGTGCCTCGAATCGGGGATACGCCTTTCGAATTCGCCCGGATCCATCCGAACGCAACCCGCCGTTTGTTGTTCAAATTCTGTTTAGCATTATTTATAGGAAAACAACTTCTTTTCGACTCTGTGCTATTCTGTCAGTAAAACATCCACTGAAACATTTTATTTGCTACAAGCACATTTGGCAATATACGTATATTCAGTGCAATATGAATGATTACGCTTAAACGCGCAAAGCTAAAATGTTCAACAATCCTTATCCCTCAACCCATAATAATTTGTTAAACAGAGCGGAACAAAATGATACATTGCAGAGACTACGAAAAAACATACCATATCAGCCATTTTACACTTATTTAAACAAAAACGATTTTTTTTAAACTTTCGGTCTGTTATCACTCCTTAAGCTTTCTGGACTATGTATTACACAAATACAGATAAACATTACATATTGGTGAAAATCGTATCGGATCAAGAAAGAGATCAAATAGAAAGGCTAAATGAACCAGTAGCTATATCAGGCTGTCTTGTTTAAAACTGATGAGATGTTAACAATTGTTTACTTATATTTGCAGATTTGTCAATTCTGTTTTAACATTTTAAAGTACTCATAGCTTTATAGCTACCATTTTAGTCATTAGAAATGATGAATGGTGGAGTGAGTGCGGTGTTCAATCCTTTTAAAAAGATAGTTCCTACTCGTAGTAAGTTGTTTTCAACGATCGGGATTTCGAGCTCACAGCTCATCATCAGGTTGAAGAAAGTTCTACAACCACGTCTCTCGCCATGAATTGCAAAAGTGAACTCTTGCACTTGGGGAAGTAGGTGGTGAGTATGTGAGTAGGAACTATCTTTTTAAAGGGATTTTGTCTATTCATAGGTTGAAAAATTCCAAGTTCTCCTTGGTTGAAAACCTTTATTCAATTTAGTAAATTACATGGACGTTTCGGGTTCCTGGCCCACCATCAGCAACTAAACATAGAGGAATCTCATATTATAATTCCCAATCTGAAGGCACACCCATCAGTAATTTCCATTTTTTAAAAAATAAAAGTATTTATACCTGAACTATGTGAATGATACATATATATATATATATATATATATATTATTTTTCCACCCCATTTATTTGTTGACGGGAATGTCGTCGACATGGTTTTAAAACTGTCATTGAAACATGTCATATCAACATATTAAAACCATGTTGACGACATTACTGATGGGTGTGCCTTCAGATTGGGAATTATACCATGAGATTTCTCTACGTTTAGAAACATCCATGTAATTTACTAAATTGAATAAAGGTTTTCAACCACGGAGAACTTGGAATTTTTCAACCTATCAATAGAGAAGATACGAACCGTGGAGTTGGTAATGTATAAAATAAAAAGGATTTTGGTTATTTGTCGTTTTTCTGTTTTTCTCATTCATATGCATGTTCTCTCACCCTTACCGACTTCTGAGGATTGTGAAATCTCGAAACGCGTCATGCATAAATGTTTCTAAAAACCGTTTCCAACGTTAAGTTTCATACAACTTTTTTTTGTCTGTTTCAGGTGAGAATCTTTTAACTTTCGAACCCTGCTCGAACTAAACAATGCCGACTACGGATATGCGGTTTGGGTCACCATCTTCAGGGGTTTAGTATGCATTCTACCATAGATTGATAGTTAATTATTATATTACAATTAATTAAGGTTTTTAGCTGTGATAAAAAAGTCAATGGCACGAGCGGGATTCGAACCCACGATCTTCGGCTAGATTCGCTGCTGCTCAACCACTTGAGCTATCGTGACCTCGATCCACTCTGACACCAACCTCCCATTTCAACCCCACCTTTTGAATTTTCCCTCCTTTTTGCCATTTTTCAAATGTCGTGTAATCGGATTGGATTCTCGACGACAAATGAAATGGCCACGGGGAGCTTTAGTGAAGTACACTTCAGTTTAAATCATTAAATTCACTAATTTCGTGGTCCACTGGACCAATTAATATATTACAATTAGTTAAGTTTTTAGTTGAGATAAAAAAGTCAATGGCACGAGCGGGATTCGAACCCACGATTCGAAAATTCAAAAGGAGGGGTTTAGATGGGAAGTTGGTGTCCGAGTGGAGGTCACGATAGCTCAAGTGGTTGAGCAGCAGCGAATCTAGCCGAAGATCGTGGGTTCGAATCCCGCTCGTGCCATTGACTTTTTTATCTCAACTACAAACTTAATTAATTGAAAGTTAATTATTAAGCTGGGCGTACACTAGGTCGGTAGGGCGGCGCGTCGCGGAGCCGAATTTGGAAAAGTTGCCACACTTGTGGAAACAGGCTCCGCGCCGCGCCTTGCCTCCGTTGTTGACATGTGGTTCTGTAACGTAAATGAAATTTTGTGTAAAAGATGGGTAATTGTTAATATGACGGTGGCCTATGAGGCGGTAAGTGGTTTCTCATTTGTGGCCATGTAAGAAATAATAATTGTGTTCAACAGTGGAGCGAGTATTGACCCCTGTGGGACACTTGCAAGCACTTCTTTCACCTCAAAAGTCTCAGATCCCCTGGTTTACTGCGAAAAATGTCTCCTTAAGGTATTGATTGTACAATCAGATAACAGGCCTGGGGTTGGAATAGCTTTAATTTGTGTAGATCTTTAGGCTATTGGAAAGAAAGGAAACTATAAATGAAAGATTTTTATTAATTATGGAATGAAATTGTTTTAAATATTACATGAATAAAGCCTGTTTTCAAATAAGTAAAACAATTTGGTTTTGTTTTTAGTTATCACACAGAGGGCAAGAGTTAGAATTTTTTCTACTAAAAATGTAATCCGGCAATTTGAGAAATATTTGTGTTTTATAGAGCCGGAAAAGTTTAGCTTTGGGCATCTAGATGAAAACGACTGCTTTTGAGCATTGTTAAACGGTACTACTTTGTCACCGGCAAGGCATAAATTTTTCTATATGTACTTTCCAACCAGATGCGTACTTGTTTATTGTCGTGCCGAAAACTTCCGAATCGGGCTGGCAAAGATTTTTTTTATGGGAAAAGTGTTCTATGAAAAGCCGAAATATTTTTTAGGAGCGGAAAACGACAAAGCATTCACATACGGCCGCAGATGATCTTTATCAATGAAAAAAAAACACTTATATAGAAGAAGAAAGAAGAATATCTTGTCGCCGTAGATATAATTGTATTAATAATAATTTTATTTGCAATATTAAACACTGAATTTATTATTATGATCTTTGCGTGAATCCCCTTCACACGAATCAAACTCGTTGCCTTTCGAGTGTAAAAAAAAAATGAAAAAAAAAAATTTGTGCCACAAACTCAAACAAATTAATCGGAAAGTACAAAAATCGGTACCTGATCCAAATAAATTATAACAAAACCTTCAAAAAATAAATGTATTCAGATTTGAAAAAAATAAAAATATGTGATCTATGACATACGCAACTCCTTGCCATTTACATAAAAAGAGCAGGTGTCTTCAAACAAATTGAGAGAGAGTACTTCCTCGTCCTTTGGTGGCTCAGCTCGCCCGAGCCTGCGGTTGGGGATTAGCTTATCCTTTGAGATAATCTTCTCATTTTTGAAAATATTGGAAAAAGGAGTTTTCTCAGTCGCATAACCGAAGAATCAATGTGAAACTTCTATTTTACTCTAGAGTGTAATTTAAGTCCCAAGCATTTAGTATTATTTGTAATTGGTATAGGGGAAAAGTTATAGTTAAACGAATTGGAAACGAAATTTAAACTCTTTAAAACTAATTTTACTTTATATAAAAGGAAAAACAGGGGACCTAAAACCTTACCTTGAGGGACGCCAGTGACGAAAGGCAATGGATTGCTACAGTCTGCTCCAACTTTGTTTTCTGAGTTCTACCCACTAACTAAGACTCAATAATTTTACGTGGGACCTCAACAATTCCTATTAATTTCAGTATTTTTAAAAAATAATCGATCGACAGGGTCAAAAACCTTTTTTAAATTTAGAAAGATCCCAAAACATATATATACATAGATAAAAAAACTGGAAATGTATTTTTTTAAAGTATATTTAGAAAAGAAAACAAAATATTACATTTTTTTTACAAAATAACAAAATAATACTTGTAATGGCATGATCTAGTCGTCTGCCAGTTGATCCTTACATATGTACATTCAAATAAAACTTAAATTAACATACAAATTATAAACTTAACATAAAATTATCTCCGCAATTCAGCGCATCTATAATATCTATACAAACTAAACCAATCTTTCCCATTTAAAAGTTCTATATACTCACGGAATGTCAAAAGACATCTGTGGAACCAAATTAACCTAACGTTCTCCAAAGTTGGACAAACTGCCAAAAAATGAAACAAATCTTCCACCGTTTTTAGTTTACATATATAGCATGCTTGGTCTCTTTCCTCCAGCCAAGGCTTAAAATTTAAATATAATAATTGACCTCTCGCGCGAAAAACAACCTTGATCAAATTCCATTTGTATTCCTTGTTGTCTCCAAGATCGAAGTTCAATTTCTTGTATATTAAATGGTATGTAGAACATTGCACTTTTCGTAAACATTCTTCTTTATGATGAGTTTCTACTGCCTGCAATAATTGTACTGCCCAAATTTTGAAATCTTTCGCAACTGTAAAATTTATACGAGAACGACAGTTCAGTCCGGAAGACAACACTTCCAATTCTTTAAACCAAAAAATGTTTTTTTTTATTATCTCCTGAGCAAGGAGGTAGGGCAAACGATCTCGTTTCAGACCCAAAACCCGCTGTATATAATTTAAATGACTCCTCAACGTATACACAAACAAAGGTCTAAAGCCTAATTCCAAATAAAGAAAATAACTTGGTGTATAATAGGGAGCGCCAAACAAAGAAGTTTTTCTGTCACTTCATACTGATGGTAGCGCCATACTTGTGACGCATAACACATCACAGCCCTAGAGACGGAATTAAAAACTTTAAATTTACTTTTTAGAGGAACATTTCTTCTATTGAGAATACCGTTCCAGGTTATATTCAATCCTTGTTTAGCAACCCTAAGTTTATTGGGTTGTATTATATACACAATATCTGCAGTTTTTCCAACCACGTGGGCATGGCGCGAATGGAAGAGATAAGGGTTAGGAAAAAATGCGGGACCCTCACTCGGTAGGGACAATACGAAGGACTTTTCCGATCGGGTAAGTAATTTGGTGGTGTTCCAACCCAACCTCCAATCGAACACTTGTCACCTTCTGTTACTACATCCATCGATTACACTTTTCCACAGATAATAAATTTGTCATAAGATCCGGAATCACCTCGCAATACTGAATTCCGCAGTAAAGCTGATAAAGAAAACATTGAAATAATGTGTAAGAAATCAAGTGTAATTCATCAATCTTCTTGTAGAGTAATAAAAACGTTATATCAATACGGAGGGCAATCATGTGTTAAAAAAATAAAATGAAATCGAAACAAAATCTATCCGGCAGATTTCATAAAAAATTGAACCCGTTTGATTCCAAAATACATAGGTCGCCAGTGTTTTCCGTAACCGGCGAGAAATATGCCACCGAAGATCACTGTCGGACGGCCGAAGAAGCTGGTGTCGAAGACGCCCCGGATGCAGTGCGGAGACGTTTCTTCGTCTGCGAAGCAGCAGTCCGATAGTGGCTTCGTATCGGAGAGGAAGGAACAGCAGAGGGTCCTCCAACTCCAGAACAGGTTGGCGGAAATCGAGTCGGAAAACAGCAAACTCTGCGAGGAGTTGCAGGTGCTGAGCGAACAGATCAGCAGCTTGAACAGCACAGCGGCCAAGCACAGGGCGACGAGAAACAAATTCGAAAAATAAAATATCTTTAAATTTTTTTTGCCTTCTTCTGAAACAAGGTTTTCACTATAAAATTTCATTTAATGTTATATTATTTTCAATCACCTTATAATATTTTCAATGTAAAAAAAATTCTGTCCTTTGTTGCTGAACTGTGGGCATTGAATCAACTATAAAAACCACAATCGGGCATTAATTACTCTAAGAATTACTGTTTTTTAGTAAGACAATTCGCAAAAATCTTTCTCCTTTTTATCTAAAACTCCATTTAACTTTACTACTTAACCTGTGAATGGGTATCGGCTTGAGTATAACTATCTACAAATAGCAAAAGACATCTGGATTTTATCCAAATTGAACATATGCTTGATGTCTCTAAACGGAAATGATATTGACCGGGTAATAGTATTTCTGAGTTGATGCTGGGTGTTGCTCTGCAAGTCGGTGACCCAGTGCCGGTTTAGCATGAATAATACTTCATCAAGATAATCATATGGGTAGCAACTATATACCAAGCTTAGATGCAAGGAATACGTCTCAGGAATTGATGAAGAAGAAAATGAAGGGTGAAAAGGGGGTTATCTTCATATTTTTGGAGTTTCTATATCGTCTAATGGCCTTAAGAGAATACAGCAAGGTTGGTTCCAGGACAAGAAAGTATAGAAAAGAGTCAGTCCTGGCATCGATATGGTTAAAGATGGAGCTGGAAAAAACGTAAAGACTGGACGAAAGTTAAAAGATTCATAAATCTCTCAAAAAGGAAAACCTAGGAACTATTTATCTATCTACCTATCTGCCTATTTACCTTTCCCTCTCTCTCTTTCTCACTCTCTCTCTCTCTTCTCTTCTCTTCTCTTCTCTTCTCTTTCTGTTCCTCTTCGTCTTCCTCTCTCTCGTCTAACTATCTACCTGAAACGCCTTTTGTTTCTCTTTGCATCTGTTTGTAAGTCTCTTTTTCTGCCAGTAGGTACCTGGGTCTCTCTCTCTTTACCTCACTCTCACTCTCTTTCTCTTTCTCTTTCTTTTCCTCTTCTTCGTCCTCTCTCTCGTCTATCTACCTACCTATCTACCTCAAACACCTTTTGTTTTTCTTTGCACCGTTTGTAAGTCTCTTTTTCTGTCAGTAGGTACCTAGGTGTGTGTGTCCACTCTCTCTCTCTACCCCCTCCTTCTATCCCATTACCCTCTCTCATTCTCCCTCTTTCATTCTCACTCTCTCTCTTTCTCACTCTCTTTCTCCCTCTCTTTCTCCCTCTCCCTCTACCTCTCTTCTCTATATCTACCTCTCTTCCTATCCTTCTGCCTCTCTTTGTTTCTTTATGTATTTCTCATAAGAAGTAAACAGCAATGGTTGTTTGAATAAAGGTGACCAGTATCTTCCAAGCTGAGATTCACGCAATTGAAAGATGTATCCAATTCAATCTAAATAGAGGATAAAAAAACAAGAATATAGCTATCATGTCAGATAGCCAAGCAGCCATCAAAGAACTAAGCTCAAATACCATTAGTTCAAGGATGGTGCTGAACTGCAAAACCAAACTAAATATATTAGGTACGCAGAATAAAGTCAGCCTCTGCTGGGTCCCAGGACACATGGGAGTAGAAGGCAACGAGAAAGCGGACACCCTTGCAAGGAAAGGGGCTGCCACACCGCTGATAGGACCCGAACCCTTCTGTGGCATAGGAATCCACACTATTAACGATATCTCAGACAGAAGGACAAAAAGAAAATGAGCGAACTTTGGAATTCACTTATTGGACATAGACAATCCAAGAATCTTCTAACCAATTTTGGCAAGAAAGAAATCACAGAATGTGTCAAAGGAAGCAGGAATAGTCTGCGAATCGTAACAGGATTCCTGACAGGACACTGTAGATTAAATGGACATCTAAAGAAAATTGGAATAATCCAAGATGGCACATCTAGATTCTGCAAGGAAGCAGAAGAGACACCAACACACTTACTAACAAACTGCGGAGCTACATTAGCCCGCAGGAGGAAGTGTTTTGAGATGTACAATAGAAGAACTACAACCACTGAAACCGGGCCTATTAATCAAGTTTCTTGATGAAATAGGACTCACCGATGTGCTTTAGGCAGAGCATGGGGGATACAATAACTCTTAAAGGGCGCAGTATACCATACCCCTGAAATATTACATCTACATCTTCTACATCTTGAATAAAGCTGTATGAATTGCTCAATATCTTGCAGTTTTCCTCGATTACGTTAAGTTTCTTTGTTTTCTCCTATTTGATCTAGATTAAGTTTCGCAACGATATACAAACTGCTATTGATCAATGTTATATTCTTGCCCTTGATTTTTCTGAAATCTTTGATATAGTAGATCTAATCCAATATCTTTCTTTCATGGTGCCCTCTGGTTCCAATCGTTCTTTCGGACCGTTCCCAAGAAGTCTCCCTCTCCCATTTCCCTCACTTTCCCCCCTTCCCCGCAAGTTTCAAGCAATTCCGCTGGTTTTATGTGCTTTTACATTAATGACGTCTTAAAATCCATAAAATATTGCTCCCATCGCCTTTATGCAGATGACTCTTGATTATCCATCAGGGAATGGTAATTATTTGAGTATGCACGATTATTACTCGTGGATGTACCAATGTCGGGTTTTGATTTACAAATTGGCCCTTTAAAATCTTTTTCACTCTGTTGCAACGATCATAATTGATTCGTAAACTAAACGGGACAACTACCAGCGAGATGGACAGTCAATCATTGTTATTAACCATTCGGGATGTCGAAACGTGATCATTTCCTTTGCTTTCGTGCCATTCAGTTGATAGGTTTGAATAGTGAATTTTAAGTGGTTTTATTGATCGAATCAGTCCATCATTATTGATGGTGTTTTGATTGTTTCTAATTCGCGTATAAACAAAAACGAAAGAAGTGTACTTTGTTTTAGAAAATTAATAAAACTGTGTTTTTTTTCCCTTTCTTGATAGCTTCTACATAAACAAAGGAGAGACTTTATAGGTAAATTAAGTTGCACGGTTCAAACTTATTTCATTATTCTAGTTCAGCGTGGCATTGTTATTTGAAATTTAAACCTCGGGTTGTAATTGACCCGTACAATAAAATCTGTCCACTCTGTAACAGTAATGTCCGGGAAGATTCGTATAACTTTATTGAAGTTAGTTAATTTTCAGAAATTACGGGTATCTTACTTAGGAAAGCATGTCATTTCCAGAGCTGAAATACTTTAATATCTTTCCAATAAAAAATCTACTTGGCCTTTGCTCGGCACGCTTGAAAAGTGAAATAAGAGTAGCATTCAGATAGGCAACAAATGTCGACACTAAATTTTTACTTTTAATGTTTTATTTTTTATTATACTATTAGTTTATGTAGTCCTAGTACGGTTTCCGAGGTAAATTTTCCCGAACCCAGTTCCAAAATTCGAATGAAAATACTATAAAATAAAACAAAATAAGAGAATATATATCCGTTCGGCAACAAACAACAACCAAATAAAATAATATATTTCTTTATAAAAAAAAATCCGTTAAAATTAATTTTTTCCTTTAATACGAATCAAACGTCCGTCAATTAAAAAATCCAATATATGAAAATTAAGAAAAAAACATTTTTTTTCCCAATCAAACAATTTTACTCACGGGAGCCCTTTGAACAAGTAGAGTGGAGCCTGGAACAAGTCACAGAAATTTTTAAAATTTAATTTTCAGAAATTACGATATCTTATTTAGGAAAGCATGACATTTCCGGAGCTGAAATACTGGAATCTCTTTCCAATAAAAAAATCTTCTTCATCTGTAATATCTTTTGCAACTCACGCCTGGAGAGTGAGTTACGCATAGATTTCCGATAGAAAATTTCGACATTAAATTGTTACTTATAATGTTTCATTGGGGCATCGGTGGCCGCAACGGTTTGCCCGTTAACCCCTGACACGGCGCTCATCACTGTAAGGTGTGACCCGAAGGTCCCGGGTTCGAATCCAGGGGTCCTGCATGCAAACCCGACATACTTACAAATGGCCTTTTTTTTTTCAAAAACACCGGCACTCCGAGTGTTGATATGACCCGTGCTGTTGCGAACCCTCGTAAAAAATGTTTCATTTTTTAGTTTACTATTAGTTCCCAAGAAGTAATAAATTTTCTTTCAATTTGTCTTAATTTGTTTCATATTTTCTTTTCTTTTTCCTTCACACTCCTGCATTTACATCATTGGATTTCTTTTGTCTCTTCTAATTTTTTTCTTTTTTTCTTTCTTTTATCTCTTACAATACATCTATGATTATAAATTTTATTATGCAGTAATCTCAATAGACCACTACTAGCCATGTTTGTTTATTTTGTAACTTCTAACAAATAATTATTTCATTATTATATTAATTTTTTATAAAGTTTTTTGTTTTTAGGTAGGTTTGTTTTTAAGATGAACAATTAATTTATGTTGCGACCTTTCGAAATCTATGTGCTTAAATTTGGTTGTTTCCTAATTTTCCGCCTTAACGGCTTATTTTTTGTCTTTTTCTGTTGGACAGTGAACCAATAATGTTTTGAACGTTTGCCCAGATTCTCCGCAAAGCGAAACAGACGCATTCCGGCGTATTGAAATCGTAAAGCATACGACCAGAGCGAAACCGGCATAGCTTTACCCCGAATATGATCGGTTATTATCGAAATCTTGGAACTTCTCCCAAATAGCCGAGATATTATCCCCGGCCTTGCTCACTTCCGTTCCCCTTTATTGGCCGAATCGGAATTACCATGCTCGACAATCCACGGCATTCAATGGAGTACGTCGTTGAAATCTTAGGATGGTTCGGAATGTTTCAACTCAAAAACAAACAAGACATTTTTTTCCACCTAAACCTGATAATATTTGCTTTAAATACTATAAATAAGTACAAATTAAACAATAAACTCCCAATTTTCTCAAGTACAGTGTTCCTTATACTTTAAATAATTTGTGCCAGGTTTTCCTGAGATTGGATGAAGCACGTCGGTCAGTGTGATTTATGAATCCTCTTGTTATCGCGGTTTGCCAGCCGATTCGGATATGCAATTAAGTTTAAAAAAATTAACCAATCCTCAGGTCTTAATTAAATAATAAATAAATGAAGTTTGAGAAAGTCAATAATTGAACGTTGATGCTGGGGAACCAATTCTCTTCCAAAACTTGGTCAAAAGTAAGAGACGTATTGTTTTATACGGGGTGTACAGACCCAACCATTGTCATAGCTTCTTGGCATTATACATGTGCATCCTGGGTCCGATAATGTACCTCGTGTGGCGACTGTTCGGACTGCCTCCAGCGTTTACACTAGTTCCGCGGTCGGACCTATGCCCTGCTCCTCACTTCTAATAATTGAAAGTCCTTTTAATTTAATTAATTTTAATTTTGTTTGTTTGTTCGAGTACTTTTAGGCTTTTTCCCTTTTTTATGTGCAAATAGTCTTCCTTTTAGGTTTTTAAAAGGCGATAGATGAGAATAGTAAGTAGAAAAACTAGCCGATAAGGGTGGAAGGAAATGGAACGATTTTCAAGTTGGAATTGTCTCACCACAGATTTCGTTCAGTTTTACTTGATCAACTAGTGTTGAATGACAAAAGTTGAATCATGACAACGCGCCTTTTAGAATTGCCAGGGTGTAAATTTTCAGCATTTTAAAATTTGAATTTGCCGTCAGTGTGATTTGTTTGTTTCTGTCATGTGTATGTGTTTTTTTGTTGAAAAATGAGTAAATACCATCTTCATTTAACCGTAATAAATAATTGGCTTTGTTGATTTGGTCAAATCTCTTTGTGCAGCATTACGAAATCCCTGAATTTTACAAGTTTAAATATATTTTTAAGCACACTGTGACATTGCAATTTATTCGTTCTGTTGGAGAGAAGTACAATTTATGTACGTGTACTTGTGTGGTTATTTAATTGAGTATTTACTTGCGTGTTTCTTTATTGCTGTATTTATTTGATTTATCTTAACATATGGGTAGTTATGTAATTTACTATTTGTGCTTCAATAGTGTGCACTGTACCCCAGGGTGTGAAGCGTCGCTTGTTGGACTGTATGCGATCTGGCACGCTCTCGAGGCGGTGCGGACCGAGGAAGGATCTGCCTTCCTCCTATGCAACGACTCTCTGAGCGCGGTTTGGGCCCTGCGAGACAAGTTCTCTATGGACCCTCTCGTCGTGCTGTTGATGGACAAACGGTGGTTGTTGTCTGGATCCCCGGACACGTTGGGTTGGAGGGTAATGAACGTTCGGACGACCATCGCGACCAGGCTCTCTGACGCCAAGCTAGCAATAAAGAACATGATAAAAGAAAAATGGCAGCGTCAGTGGGCCGGGTCGTCCGAGAGGCTTTTGCGCGTCAAGAGCACGATTCGTAGATGGCCCCCCGAGAACCTGAGCCGGAAACAAGGAATCGTCCTTACACGATTAAGAATAGGCCGTACGCGGTTGACACACGGGCACCTGCTCTTGGGCCAAAGCCCGCGCAGGTGCCCCTTATACAGAGAAAAGTTGCTCGATATGTCCCACATACTGGAAACATGTCTTGCCTTGACTCCCTACAGGGACGTGTAGGCATGCCATCCAATCTGAAGATGGTACTCGAGCACAGCGGCGAGTTTCAGAGTCCCCTGTTCCGCTTTTTAGGGGAAATTGGCGTTTATTATTGTATATAATATGTCTTATGTGTTTTGTCTGAGTGCATGTATTTATTAGCGTGAATGGCGAGGTGTGAGGGGGAAATATAACGTCATCATCGCCCCTCAAACGTTGAGATTGTATGCGTGTGTGTTCGGGGTCGATTGCTGAATATTTATAAAAGTACTCCATCGACCCCAATCTAGATTAGTTTGAGTATAGGACGGTGAAGGTGGTATTTATTTGTATGAATGATGATGTTTGAAAGTGTAAATAGAATATAGACATAGTTGGGGGCTGAAATGACCTACATGTCGGAAGCCCCAGTTAAAAAAAAAGTGTGCACTGTGCCAATTGCAGAAAATGCAAAAGCCAAATTAAACAAAATTCACTAATTTTCGAGGTCTGCTTGACCAATTAATATCTTTCAATTAATTAAGGTTTTTAGTTGAGATAAAAAAGTCAGTGTCACGAGCGAGATTCGAACCCACGACCTTCGGCTAAATGTATAAAGAGTTGGTGTCCGAGAGGATCGAAGTCACGATAGCTCAAGTGGTAGAGTAGCGGCGTATCTAGCGAAGGTCGTGGGTTCGAATCCCGCTCGTGACACTGACTTTTTTATCTCAACTAAAAAACCCTTAATTAATTGAATGATTAAACAAAAGGTTTTTTGGTTGTTTCATGAGAATACATAAAATCTCGCTAGATCGATTAATTTATTTGATCCGCCTGTTTCGCTTTTTTGGAAATTGGCTCAAACGAACTTAATTTATCGTACAAATGTGTTTACAACCTAAACACGCACAAAATTCTAAGAGATAGAAGAACAGATAGAAGAATCTACCACATTTCTACGTTATGCTACCATTTCAAGTATTATTTATGTATGAGACAGGTCAGGGGCTTATTTGGTAAGACGCTTCGAGGTGGTATTTGATAAAGGGAAAATGTATTCAAACATAGTGCTTCGATATCTGGTAAACATGTTTACACCCTTAGGAAATTTGCGTATTGCTGGGGTTTCTCTGTCCCTTATCTTTATGAAAGAATGGACATGCGAACGAGCTGAACCCTTTTTTGGGCGAGCGGGGCCTCGCACCGATAAATCCGTTCCTCGCCTTTGAAAAAGAAAAAAATCTAAGTCCTCTATGAATAAAATGAATCAAAGGAATTTAATAGTATGACAAAGTGTTCACAATTATCATGCGAATTGTACGAAATACATTTTGATAATATTCGTTCGACTATTATTTGTAGTTTGGTCATTTCCTATCATTTCCCTTCCTGTTCTGACAAGCTTGTTGCAGCATTTCCTATTATTTAGAGCTGGGTTTAACATAATTGACTCATAACACGCATATAAACCACCGAGACTAGGCAGTTTCGGACAGACTCTAATATTCAAAAGAATGTTTAAACAAAAGTCGAAGTCACGATAGCTCAAGTGGTAGAGTAGAGGCGTATCTAGCCGAAGGTCGTGGGTTCGAATCCCACTCGTGACACTGACTTTTTTATCTCAACCAAAGCCTTAATTAATTGAAAGATTTTAATTGGTCAAGCGGACCACGAAAACTGGGGAGTTTAAAAAACTGCAGATATTGTGTATATAATACAACATTTCCAGGTTTTTTAAATGTATATTTGTGTGTGTTTTTGGGATGTTTCTAAATTTAAAAAAGGTTTTTGACCCTATCGATCGATTATTATTTAAAACAAAAAACTAAAATTAATAGGAATTGTCGAGGTCCCACTTAAAATTATTGAGTCTTAGTTAGTGGGTAGAACTCAGAAAACAAAGTTGGAGCAGACTGTAGCAATCCATTGCTTTTCGTCTCTGGCGTCCCTCAAGGTACGGTTTTAGGTTCCCTGATTTTCCTTTTATATATTTATGATCTTTCAAAATGGAAAATATCCGGTAAAGTTTTTAGTTATGATGATGACATATTTTTTTCTGGAAGGATAATTGATAATTTATTTATATCTATTAAAAATGACCTTAGACTTGTTCAAACATAGTTATCTTCTAACTGTTTTCTATTAAACATGAAAAATTCAATGTTTCACATTTTTCAATAAGTAATTCACTACTTTCGTGGTCCGCTTGACCAATTAATACATGACAATTAATTAAGGTTTTTAATTGAGATGAAAAAAAGCTAATGACACGAGAGGGAATCGAACCCACGACCTTCGACTAGATACGCCGCTGCTCTCCCACCTGAGCTGTCGTGACCTCGATCCACTCGGAGGTGGCGTTGAGATGGGGAGTTGATGTCCGAGTGGATCGAGGTCACGATAGCTCAGGTGGTCGAGCAGTGTCGTATCTAGCCGAAGGTCGTGGGTTCGATTCCCTCTCGTGTCATTAGCTTTTTTTCATCTCAACTAAAAACCTTAATTAATTTTCAATAAGTAAAATTAGTTTTAAAGAGCTTTAAATTTTGTTTCCAATTCATTTAACTATAACTTTTCCCCTATACCAATTACAAATAATACTAAATTCTTGGGATATATATTACACTCTAGAGTAAAATAGAAGTTGTACATTGATTCTTTGGTTATGCAACTGAGACAACTCCTTTATAAATTCAGTGTTTTAAGAAAGATCCTATGTTTAAAGTTGCTAAAATTATTTTATTCTAAGATAAATTTCTCTTTTATGTTTTGGCTTACTGTATTACTATACTTTTTGCAAATAAAATTATTATTATTACAATTATTTTCTTAAGAAGATTTTCTTATTTCTTCTCCGTCCAAATATTGAAGATTGAATCTATTACCAGTTTAAACTATTTCTTCCACTCTGGATTCAGAAATTATTGCTTGGACAAGGGCCTAAATCTTTTGTAATTATACTTTTTATCATTAAACTCCTGGCAGGCATTATCTGTTGACAGTAGTATACGACTGTCGCAATAATATGTATCACGGGTTTTAAGATTAAATGTCTTCAGATATGCAGCAAAGTTGCCAGAACCGCTTATAATTTGTGTCAATTTATGTCGTGCGCGAGACGATCAATTATATTGCGCAATATTTTTGACCGTTTAGGATTAGTATTGAAGTTTGTTCAATTATTGAACAAAGTTTTGAGCGAATTATTATTACACCATATTTTTTCATTGCAATGGGTAGGGTTAATATTGGGCAATATTTTTCACCCGTGTAGAAATGTGTGGTGATTAGTGACCGTTGGTCGATAATTATTCAGAAATCGTGAGATGCGTTCTGGTGTGATGTAGGTTTCAGAAAAATATTTTCTTTATCATGCCAACGTTTCGATCTTCATTGAGAACATCTTCAGGCCTCAAAGTGTTTATTTTATGCGTAAGTGTGCCATTCTTGCGTGTCCTGTTGGCACTGGCACTCTCTACACGACACGCGAGAATGGCACACTTACGCAGAAAACTAACTCTGAGTGAGTAGAAATACTCTGATTGAATATTTAAAAAAAATATATTTTTTGCATTGTGTAAATTCACTTTTTTCCATATCCTACAAGTATTTGTAAATTTAAACAATTTTTGAAATCCCAGGCCCTGAAGATGATCTTAATAAAGATCGAAACGTTGGTACGATAAAGAAAATGTTTTTCTGAAACTTACATCACACCAGACCGCATGTCACGATTTCTGAATAAATATTTTTTACTCTATGTCTAACGTTTTAAGGACGAGGACTTCTCTTGCTGTGCTTTGCTATATGTTAAATTTTATGTTAAACATTGATTCTTTCATTTATCGCTCACGCGAAAACACTGACGCTTATGGACCGTCAATATAATAGTGATGAATTGGCATCTCGATGTCATTCAATACTATTGCGCAATAAATGTTTTGTGCAATGTTATTGTAGTTGCATTTTTGATTCTTCAAATTTGCACCTGGCTTGGACGAACGGTAGAAATTTTCTGGTCAATCTTCCTTTTTCGACGACTGCCAATTTAGGTCTCATTCTCTCTTCTGGCTGTGCCCAATTTAGATATTAGGTGAGAACGAGGATGAAGGCGGCATATGATAAATAGATCTTTTTGTGCAGCATCTAAGCCATCGGCAATTTCATCCAGTAATCCTTCATGACCCTTACCCAACTAATCTTAACATTCTTCCCCTTCCGAGAAAGAATGTGTCTTATCTAATCACTTACAAGGGGAAGTCTATGGACGTGGGCTCACAAATTTTAATGAAACTTTTTGTAATACGAGATAGAAATATGGACACGTGTTCTATCAATATTTATTTCTATCCCTAGATTTTTTTAATGATTTTCTGTCTGTGCATGTATTTCAAGATTATTATTTATCAGTAGTTTTATTTAACCTAGCATAAGAAAACAATACATAAAATCATCGCTGTAAGGTCACTACATGAAAATCGTATTTGGCAGCTAGCCCTAGTATATATATAGTAGATATTGAAATCCATAATTTGTGACCTAGCAAAGAAGGTTATTTTGTTGTAGCAAGTTCGTTTTTTCCATTACTCTAAACTTTGTTGGCATAGGCTGAGAAAAGAGAAATCACTCTTTTTAATGGTTGTAATAACGTTGAATTTGGATAAAATCCAGAGGAATTGTTGAGCAGAACACAGGATATCGGTGAAAAAAAATACCTCTAGGTAATTCAGCCAAAAAAGTCTTTGTAGTTTGTTATACTTATACTTATTCAAGACCTTTAAAGGGTGATTAAAAAACGAATTCCACTTTTAGTTTATCAATTTAATAATTTTGTTTTCAATTTTTGTAACATTTTTTGACCTGCTTTACAACAAACGGTTTGTTTAGCCAATCTCTCATAACACGATTGCGCATGGTATTTTCTTGTCCTACGTAAAACCGAAAATCAACTATATAATAAACTTGAAAATGAAATAAATTTGAATATAAAATAAAAAATATATATTTTGCATTGTATAAATTCACTTTTTCACATCCTAAATGTATTTGTTAAATGTAAACAATGTTTGTAAATCCCGGGCCCTGAAGATGATCTCAATAAAAGATCGAAACGTTGGCATGATAAAGAAAATGTTTTTCTGAAACCTACATCACACCAGACCGCATCTCACGATTTCTGAATAATTATCGATTAACGGTCACTAATCACCACATATATAATAAACTTAAAATGTTTGCATGACAAAGGCATAAACCTAAACAATATAAAAATAAACGATAAAAACTGTGTATACTTACAATAAGTTTTGACTCAGCCAATAGAGCCCATTGACAAGAATATAAACTTAACATTGCGTTAATACGTAAAAATAAGTACAAACACAATAAGAATGAAAAGAAAATGATACGATAGGAACCGTATAAAATAACGTTGAATTTAAAAAAATAAATAAATAAAGCGGACAAAAAGGGCTATAATGTCAGGGAAGCAAGCAATGCGAAAGGTAAAACGAAAAAGTACATCAGAAACACAGAGTGTTTGAGTGAGTGAGTGAGTGAGAGAGAGAGAGAGAGAGAGAGAGAGAGAGAGAGAGAGAGAGAGAGAGAGAGAAAAGAAAGAAGGAGAGAGAAAGTGGTAAATAGATATACAGATAGAGAGAGTAAGTGAGAGTGAGTGAAAATATTTAATATTATAACAGAAGAACAGACAAAAGGAGAGTAAAATACTATGGGAAACCAAATTGGTATAAAAGTCAGTAGGTAGTTAATTAGAGAACAGTGGAAAAGTACCTGGAGAATTATTGATATTATCGAGCAAGTGTATTAGTGAGTACAACAGTAAATGAGGAGAAAGACAAAAATATAAATAGAGGGAGATAATGATAGATAGGACGCTTGTCAAAATATTTTTTAGTTAGTATCACCAAACAATATTTAATTAAAATCTGTAACTTTTCTTGTTCATAATATATGTTAGAACTGGTTGTCAAATTATGTGTATACTGCAATTTCTGCCACGTTCCCAGTTCAATTTCTGTTTATCCTGGCTGGCTTGGCCTGTTTTATGGCACTGTTGACAAATTAAAACACGACCAATTAAGATGATGAAATGCCCGAACCCTTTTATGATTTACGACGGTCAACCTCGTTCGGCATAGAGTTTGGTCTATAATTCTTTAGACCAAATTGAAAAATATTACCAGCCTCTTTTCATAAGCTTGTTTTCATAAATTTCCTCACACCTTTTCAATAGAATATATCAGACCTTAATAGGATTATAAAGTAATGAGAAATTTTATTCCGATTATTTTATTTTTATTTTGTTTACCTTATTTACAGTCCAAACAGGTCAGAACCCAAGCATACGACAGTCAACATCACAACTAATCCATCATTAAAAGATAACTATAAAAAAAGAAGATATAAAAATACAGAATAACGAAGGGTCAACACTTTTAACAAACAAATAAAAATTATATATAGATTTTTATGTAAGGGTTTGGTTGAAATGAAAAAGTTAGTGTCACGAACGGGATTCGAACCCACGACTTCGGCTAAATACGCCGCTGCTCTACCACTTGAGCTATCGTGACTTCGATCCACTCGGACACCAACTTCCCATCTCAACCCGACCTTTTGAATTTTCCCCTCCTTTTACTATTAATCGTGAATACCTCAATATTGAGTCTATTATTATTTGGAGATCGTGAGATGCGGTCTGGTGTGACGTAGCTTTTAGAAAAAACCTTTTCTTTACCGTGCCAACGTTTCGATCTTTATTGAGAACATCTTCAGGGCTCAAAGTGTTTATTTTCTGTGTAGATGTGTCATTCTTATGTGTCGTATTGGGAGTGCCAATATTTCACTCAATACGACACACAATAATGAATATAATCTCAATAATGATCAATACCTTGGCACTATAAGAAAATGTTTTTCTAAAACCTACGTCACACCAAATTCTCACCATCTCCAAATTATCATTAATTAACGCTCACTAAACAACACACATCTGTATAAAATGGGAATTGATTGGTATAATGTATTCACTTTAAAATTTTAATTCGGTAAAAAGAGATATAAAAAAGTATGTAAAATAATCATGTATTTAAATGGTGATAGGCTAGTGGTGCATGCAGCATGACCTGAAGTTATCAGCGCAATTACTGTGGCTACACTCATAATTATGAATAGAAATTGTTCAGTCAAGTGGATTAAATTTTGAAGGGACTTGTTATCCGATTGGTTTGCAAATTGGTGGGCTTTTTTAACCACTCCAGCATATATAGTGGCCTACGCTTTTAACGCATAAAAATGAAGGGATGACAGAAGCGGCGGCCTCTATAACGTCCCTGTGAAATATATATTTAGCTGTCAATTTTTCGTGGCGGCAAGTGTCGCACAATGCCCGGGTATGTATTGCCTCGAATTTTAAAAGACAATTTCCAATCCCATGGAGGCACTCTCAACACAACACACAAAATGCCACAGGTTACACAGGTCACAAACACTTTGGGCCCTGAAGATGATCTCAATAAAGATCGAAACGTTGGCGGGATAAAGAAAATGTATTTCTAAAACCTACGTAACACGAGACAGCATCTCACTATCTCCAAATTTCCAAATTATCATTAACTAACACTAAACACCACACATTGCGTCTATTGTTAAGTTTATCTTTTGAAATTGTTTTGAGTTGAGCTATCAGTAATAAATTGTCATTATCCGAAACCACAGAGTTGAGATTGCAATTAATCCTGGATTAATTTCATTTTTCAGCCAAATCTTCCTTCAATAAGGAAATTCATTTTTAAGGTTTAAGTAAAAAAACCTTGAAAAAAGTCAAATACCCATCGAAATAATCAATTATGGAGACGTTTCCCAATAATCTTCAGATTATTCGGCATAGAAAACGCCAAACGGGCACCCTAGTATTATGGAAATTGGATCTTCCCCGGCCCAGTCAGGTATAGGAACGTCTCCCCAAGTTGGGCTAGTTTATCCGGATACCATCTCTTGGGAACAGGAGAGGCCGGGAGATCAAAACAAACGTCATTACGAGATGGTTTGCCCACTTAAGCGGGTTTTTCCTTCTACTTTGCTTCGTACCGGCCTCGAGAGGATTGCCGCCGGGGGCGGCTTGCGGTAAAAGGCAGATCAATTGCATTCTTCCGTTGGAACCGCTCATAAACAATAGACAAAACATATGGAAGCAATTCAGCAATAAATGAAATAACACACTCATTGACATATTAAATACAATGTTCACTTCAGTTCTCATACCTACAGTATCGCTATTAATACATACCATCTACATCTCAGTCATACATCTACAGTCCATATGTGCGCATGGTTGGTTATTCGCCTCTCTTTATCTATTTTTTCTGTTCTCTGTTTCTCTCTCTATTGCTCTTTTTATTCTGCCTACCCATTTCTCTCTCTCTCTCACTCACTCTCACTCTCACTCTCACTCTCACTCTCTCTCTCTCTCTCTCTCTCTCTCTCTCTCTCT
>NW_019392656.1:2647155-2813093 GCF_000648675.2 Cimex lectularius
TCTCCCTCCCTCCCTCCCTCACCCCCTCACCCCCTCACCCCCTCACCCTTTCTCTACTTCCCTCCCTCTCCATCTCCCTCTTCCTCTCCCTTTATTCCCCCCTCTCTCTTTCTCTCCCTCTCAATCTCCCCCTCTCTCTCCCCTCCTTCTCTCTCTCTCTCTCTCCCTCTCTCACCCCCTCTCTCTTTTTCTTCCTCTCCCTCACTGACTGTCTATCTTTCTATCTACCTACCAACTTATCTATCTATCTACCTACTCTCTCTTTCTCTCTTCCTTTTCTTCTCTCTCTATCTATCCATCTAACTACTTATCTACTTATTTACCTCTTTCTCGCTCTCTCACCTCTCTTTCTTTGTCCCTCTCACTATATAACCTCACTCACTCACCAACTCAATCATTCTATATTTCTCTCACATTTTTTCTTACTCACTCACCCACACCTCTCATCGAATCACTCCCTCACTACTTACCCCTCAGATCACTCAATCATCAACTCATTCACTTTTTCTGTCTGAATTAATCAATCGATCCATCCATCAACCAATATAATTACAACCGCCTTCCATCAAGGCGTGTCAACGTTCCTTATGTTTTAAGTATATCGATTTATTTTCCCAACGTTTTACCAAATTAAAGGATTCACATGAAAATCCTTTTTCCTTTTAGATCGTTGTCTTTTAGTTATAACTGAAACGAGGCCAAACCTTCTAGGACAATCGTATTGTCAGAGACTTCAGAAATTTTATCTAAGTCTGAAGTACAAACTTCTTGAGTTATGAGATAAGTTGGATATTTAACGACATAATCTGGTTGCTATGACAACGAATTCGATTTAATTAGAATAGTATATTCTCGGCTTTGTCAGACGTAATATATTATATTATAGCGTTACGCTTTTAAAATTTTAAAGAAACTGATAAGAAAAATCATAAAAGAAATAAAATGGCAGGTTTTACTATATTGATAGAGATATATTTCAATTGAGTCAGAACACTCGGGTTTACAGACTTTCGTCAAAGCATCAAATCATCCGCCATGAAAGGATTCAGTAAAAGTAAATACATACCATAAAAAAATAATAATAAATACGCCCCTGAAGTATATATACCGAACACAAATATTTGTCATGTTGGACGTCCAGCTTATTAGATCTAAGTGTCCCATCTCGCATATTTAGGATTGATCGAACAAACAAGAAAATTAGTCAAATTTCAAACAGTAAATTTTCCCGGGTGGTCAGCTTATAAACAATTGCCAGTGATTTGATCAATACCGGTCACCCCGAGTCTATCAGTTTCCACGATTCGGCATGGTAATAAGCGTTGATCGACGTCAAATAAATGACCTGTCGATAACGAATTAAATATCGCCGTCAAAATAATCCAGATCCTCGGAAAATTCATTTCGGTTTATGATTCTGATTATATTAAAAATTGAACTTTACAAAGTGAGCTGAACGGGTCCAGACATACACAACTAACCTTACGACTGAAGATAAATCACTTCGGACAGCAACCCGGCGCATCCTTTCTTACTTTTATTTTATTAATTTTTTATTAATATTTCTTTCACTTCTCAATGACGACGGATCATGGGCAAAATCAAACGAAGAAAAAGCCTCACTCTTCGCCCAGCACCTTTCAAAACTTTTCCGCCCTCACCCTGACATAATAGATCGTGATCATAAAACAAAGAGTAGGAACTAATCCAACCACTAACCATTTACTTTCCCCAAAAAGCTTTCCTTCAGAAATTCAGTACATCATCGAAAACCTTCCCAAAAAGGTAGCTCCAGGATACGACCTTATCACCTCCGAATTCTTCAATTCTTCCCCACAAAAGCAATCCTGTTCCTAACATACCTATATAACGCTGTCCTAAGAACTACTCACTTCCCCTTACAATGAAAGTTCCATAGTAAAAATGATCCCAAAGCTCAATAAACCTAACCATTTACCTCAATCATATCGCCTGATTAACCTCCAAACTATTCTGGGGAAAATCCTGTCCTTAATTATGTTAAAAATTAAAACAATACATAAATAAAAATAAATAAATTTGTAAAACATAAATATATTNAATAAATAAAAACAAATAATTAATAAATAAATATATAAACAATAAATACATTTATATATAATAAAAAATTAATCACTAATTCATAATTAATTTCTTACAGTTTATTAATATAATATTCAATTATGTTATAATTCCCGCCTTTCGTTGATGTGGGATCGGTGGGTTCACTCTTATAATTCATGTAGAGAGACGTGGTTGTAAATTCCTTCAACCTGATGATGAGCTGTAAGCTCGAAATCTGGGTCGTTGGTATTGAATAACACTCACTGGGTGATTCTTCACACCTTAGCGCCACTTATTTTCAGATTTTGCCCTAGATTTTTCAATTTGTAGATGTCAATAATTTTACTTATAGTATAAAAATAAATGTTGTGAAAAGAAAGAATATGGGCCGTATTTTAAAGATAAGGTTGGATGTAGTTTCTTGAAGGTTAGTCGTAATTTGATAAAACATATTGGAAAGCAGCAATGCCCATTCTGTGAAAACTATCTTTCCAACAAGGCCGGGTCTTTTATATGGAAATTGACGCCCCCGATGCCGCCGGCGCAGAAAAGATCACAAGTTCCATAATATGGGTAGGGCGTCCGGTGACAAATATGGGCCCCGTTGTCAACTGAATATTCAATGTTTTCCGTCTATTTTTGCCCGCCTGAGCGCCTATCCCCAGAAATGCTGATTGTTTGCTTACTAAACCAAATCCTCTAACAAATTGTTCTAATTTTGAGTGAAAGGGGTCTGGCTTTTTTCACACGGTTTTACACTGATTTGGCCATGACATTATTGGAAATTCTAATAAAATAATCTTACACTTTTTTTACATGGGCAAAAAGGTAAATTGGTATTTGAAAATTAAACAATTTATCTGTCATCCCTCACGGGGAAAATTAGACCCCTTTTCTACCCTATCCCACCCACCGTACCATTGCTTAACCACCGAAAAGGAGGCCTCATGTATTAAATCCTTTGTAGAGGAAAATACATCCGTCAATATTATGACTTCTTGGAGTTAACTACTAACAAATTAAATTAATATTTTGTATTGTTGGAAAAAGTTCGAGATGAAACGTAGTGGGAAAAAGAGAGAGAAGAAAAAATAACGTGGAGTATCATTTTACAAAATAGCTATTATATGTCTTAAATTCCTTGAATTATAAGGTAAAATATGCTTTGTTGTTGTTACATGAATAAACTTGCTTATAATGTTCATTTTCAGATAAATTTTACACTCAAAGACAAAATACAAAAATTTAAAAATTAAAAACCGGACACGAATTTATTTCTTTATTTTCCATAATAACTAAATGTTAAGATTTGGAGGCGAGAAGAGGAGATAAGGGTACAATAATGTTGCACTCCTATACAATGTTGAGATAGAGTCTGTGTTCAAAGAATCGTCTGCAAAAAACTTAATTTAAGATTGTTTTGTAAGCTCTGTATAGTTATATTGATTTCCATTACTTAAGGCTTTGGTTCAGATAAAAAAGTCGATGTCACGAGCGGGATTCGAACTCACGACCTTCGGCTAAATACGCCGCTGCTCTACCACTGGAGTCTATCGTGACTTCGATCCACTCGGACACTAACTTCCCATCTCAACCCCACCTTTTGAATTTCCCCTCCTTTTTGCCATTTTTCAAATATTGTGTAATCTATTTGATTCTCGGCGACAAATGAAATGGCCACGGAGAGCTTTAGTGAAGTATACTTCATTTTGCTTATTACATCTATTAGGTTTCGTGGTCCAATTGACCAAATCAATTGTTTTAGATGGGAAGTTAGTGTCCGAGTGGATCGAAGTCACGATAGTTCAAGTGGTAGAGCAGCGGTGTATTTAGCCGAAGGTCGTGGGTTCGAATCCCGCTCATGACACTGACTTTTTATCTTAACCAAAGCCTTAATTAATTTAAAAGAATTTATTTGGTCAATCGAACCACGAAATCTAATAGATGTTATATTCATTGTTAAATAAATTGTACAAATATATATTTCATAATGTGAAATTAGTCCCTGATGATGATCTTAAAATAAGTCGAAAGATTGGCACTAACAACTGAATTTTCTTTTTTGTCCAGACCATGCCGAGATTAAGATTATTCGTGAGTAAAAAATTTGTTGAAAGTTGAAACTTGAACTCAGGGATACTGTAAATTGACCTTACTAAAAACAAGTTTTCAAAATATACACGAAATAAATTTTGTCCAGAACAAAAATTTAAATTACTATATTAACGTCGATCCCACTTTTTCACACCGACCGTATTTAGCAAAAAGTTTCTGCTTTTTGGCTTGAAGGAATTAAAGAAAAACCTGGAAAGGCTAGAAACCTTATTAAATGAAAAAGTTGCCGACGTTACCTAAATTTAGTTCTTTTACGAATTTTAAATTTAACAGTTTTTGAAAGATTCAGTGGATTTTACCAAAATTTAAGATGAAAGTTCAAGAAGAGTGCCTTCTTACAGGAAATTTAACAGAGTTTTTCAATGTTTTTATTTTCTGAAAAAAAGAATACTTCAAGAACTTCGCGTAGATTTATTATCAAAATCATAGATAGTTCAAACATCATAAAATGTTGCATATCTGCGAAATGTGGTCGATACACGTTATACAGATCCACACTAACATTATGAAAATAAATTATTTTAACTCTTTTCTGCCACAAAAAATATATTTATAAATTTACAATAGGTTCGTTTTCTAACTGGATTTTCCTGTTTTGTCATAACTCGTAGGGTTACGACAGGGTAGATTTGTGTGTTTATTATTTTTTCTTATTATATTTAAAGGTATGAGATGGTATCACCAGTCGGGAAGAATGAGTCGTTTTTTATCTTTTATTTTGCCCAATAAAAATTATAAAAAATATCATCGGCTCGGACCAAATGGGAAAACGTGCTGTTCGAGGAGTGCATAGGGTTCCCGGTTGAAATTTACTGCCGGGATAAATTCTTCCAGGGAGGAAATGGGGAAAGCACCTATTCCGACGCCATTCTTGGCCGGCCACTTCCTATTTACCACCCTTCTGGGAGGGTTCCGCGCCGGTCATTACAGGTCGGGGTTTACCTCAGCACAAAGCAGGCCCCGCGGACCCACGCCCACCCACGCATTTCTATTTTACGACCATTGAGAATTCAAGCATGCTTTGAATTCGTTAGGAGAGTTTATTATCGAACGTTCTTCTTATGTGAATATCAATCGTTGGACATTTGAGATCTGACGATTTTCACAACGGTGAATTTAGTTGGCAGCATGATTGATAACGTCCATCGACGCCGAGGTAAGGGGAATTTGAATTAAAAAAATTCTCTGTTTTATGGCGATCGATAGGAGACAGTCAGTCACGCCCAGAAAAACCAATCAATCGTAGATCTTTACTACCTAATAGTCGTATAAACTGCGAGTTTGATTAATTTCATTATAAAACCAAATTAACTTTCGACGGAATACATTATCACTTTTCTATTTAAAAATTTACAGTTGATAGATTTCAAAATTCATACATATAAATGTTTATGTTTTTATTTTATGTGTGGTGATTAGTGACCGTTACTTGATGATTATTTGTAGGTACTGAGATGCGGTCTGGTGTGACGTAGGTTTCAGAAAAAACATTTTCTTTATCGTGCCAACGTTTCGATCTTTATTGAGATCATCTTCAGGGCTCAAAGTGTTTGTTTTCTGTGTAGATAGGCCATTCTTGGGTGTCGTGTTTAAACTGCCCATTTTGTTTATTTTTATTTTATGTTTACTTATGTAAATTACTAAGGAAAAAAATTAAAGGATCCATAAAGAGAAAAGGAACATATGTTGGTTTTAAGGATGCTATTTGGGTGTATGTGATGAAGATAAAAATCAAGAAAAAATTAGAGAAAAAACGAATGAGGGAGTAAGAGAGAGATAGAGATAGATAGATAGATAGAGAGAGAGGGAGAGAGAGAGAGAATGACAGACAGAAAGGAACCAAGTTCAAAAGAAAAAATGAAAGCAAAATTATGAGATTAAAAAAAGGGTATGAAAGTACGAGAGAAATAAATTAAAAAAAGAAGTACGAGAAAGAGTGTGAGTGAGCGGGGGAGGGAGAGAGAGAGAGAGTGAGTGAGTGGGGTAAAGAGTGAGAGCGATAGAGTGAGAGAGAGAGAGAGAGACGCGACGAGAGAAAGGAACAAAGTTCAAAAGAAAAACGAAAGCAAAATGAGAAGTACGATAGAGAGTGGGGTAAGGAATGTGAATGAGAGAGACAAAAAAACAACAACAAGTCCAAAAGAAAAAACGATAACAAAATCATTAGATATAAAAAAAGAGTATGAAACTACGAGACAATGTGATAAAAAATAAAAAGGAGAAGTTGGAGAGAGAGTGGGGTAAGGAGCGAGAGAAAGAGAGAAAGGAACAGGAAGTTCAAAAGAAAAAAATGAAAGCAAAATCATGTGATATAAAAAACAGTTTGAAAGTACGACAGAAAGAAATAAAAAATGAAAAAGAGATGAACGAGAGAAAGTGTGAGTGAGTGAGGGAGAAGGAGAGAGATAGAGTGAGCGAAGGACGAGAGAAAGGACGAAAGACCAAAAAAAAAAAGAAATGAACGCAAAATCATGAGATATAAAAAAAGAATATGAAAGTACTGGAGAATGTGATAAAAAATAAAAAGAGAAGTACGAAAGAGAGTGGGGTAAATAGTGGGAGGGAGAGAGAGAGAGAGAGAGAGTGAGTGAGAGTGAATGTGAATGAGAGAGACGAAGAAAGAACAATAGGAAAATGATGCGGAAAAAAAAATGAATGTACTTGAGAAAGGCATAAAAAATAAAATAGAGAAGTACAAGAGAAAGAAAGTAAGGGAGAGAGAATGAAAAGATACGAGAATTTAGTGACTAGAACTTCGAATGAGGGTGAACCGTAAAGAAATTCGAAAACGGTAGCTTGACGTATAAGTATAGAAGGGAAGGAAAATTAGATATACGGAAAGAGAGGGAATTGAGAAAGAACTCTATGAAGGGAAGGATGGAGGATTTTGATTAATAATAAGCAAGAAGTAAGACTGATGAAAAGGAATACATAAGGGTTGCGACTATTGCATAAAGAAAAGTATAAGGCAAATAATATAAAGAACGGTAAAGGAAGACGAGTTAGAGAGTGGCTGACTTATAATAAACAAGAACGGCATAGTAAAACAACTTTAAACCTGGAATAGAAATGAGAATACACATGAAAAAGAGCTACCGTGAAAGAACTTCATACAATTAAGTATTAATACAAATCCAAAACCTCAGAAATGCAAATACCACATGAAAACACAAAATGACACAAACGTGCGGGATTAAGCCAATTTTTGAAGTAGTCCCACTTCCGTATAATGCTCGATGTTCAGGCTGATGAAGAGGAACGACGAGACTGTTGATAATATTCCGATTTATGAATAATTCTTTGATGGCCCCGGTTTATGATTAAAGCCTTTTGAACCCGTTGTCGCTTTTTGATTCCACTCCACCTGGCGGCTTTACCGCAGATGGGCTTTAATTAGAGTCAGTCCCTACAGACGTCCCTTTTCTTCGTATTATCCGCCCTTTTCCCACCCAACCCCTCCTGGCTTATGTTAAATCAAACCTATAAATCCTCACCCGTTCCGGGGGAAAGAAATGACAAAGTCGATTACCAGTTCATCCCTTAATATTAAATTTTCACAAATGTTCTTTTTATGTCGTATAAATAAATAGCAATTTTTCATTTGCCCATGAAAAATCCCTTTCCCAAAAAGGAAAAGGAATATGTTTAAGCAAAAAATTACAGTCTATGTCATAATCTATGAAAATTATGAAATAAATTAACCTTTTCAATTTATAAGAGTGAATATCAGACTCATAAACACATTTTACATTTGTTAACATAAAAAAATCGTAACAGTCATTATTTGTAGAAATGCGAAAACAAGCACGCCCTTAAACTCAGAACACCTGAACACCAGAATGCCTGAAAATAGAGGCAGAGTGACAACAAACAAACAAACAAAATAATGCGTCTAGAAAAAAAGTCCTGTCGGTGCGCCCTGAATTCAATAAGGCTTCAAATGTTATCAGCACTGGCTGACGTGTTCAACAAGGACCGGGAAATGAAACAGAAGACCCCCCGAGGACTTGCGATTGTCCCAATCTCCCATCCCGGGTGTCCTTTTTGCGAGACTATTGAAATTTTAATCAACGATATCACAAATCTACCGATGAGTAGAAAAAGCACACAAACATACACAGAATAAATTATTACATTCACGCACACACTTTCTCTCTCACTTTTCATCTCGTATTGTTTTATCTCTCATTAATTCTTGATGTTATCTTCATTTATTCCTTTGCCCTTTCTTTCTTTCTTAATTTGTATGGAAGTCTCACTATCTTTCTATCTCTCTTTCTCTCTTTCTTTCTCTTTTTCTTCCTCACTTTGTCTAATACTCATTTTCTGCCTTTCTGCATTGCAAGGTTTGCCTCGCTCACTCTACAGCTTTTATTTATTTATTTTTGAGGCTACCGAAAATGGAGTCATATTAGTCTCCAAGGCACTATTCCGTCATCGACACTCTCATTTATACAAACGAACAACTATACACAAAAACAACCATATTCACACAGATTGTAAAGTTGCACAATAATTAAATAAAATATTTACAATATTTACAAATGGAAAACACTCCGGTTTTCCTTAAAAATTGTAAAAGGTACCCAAAAACGTTGTATGCGATTCTTACAAGCTCTTTAAGATGTGGCACTTCGCGACTAACAATAAGTGCACTACACTGTTGTTTGCCCCCTGATATACAATAGTTGTCCATGCGTCGTCAATCAGGTGTGGCCTACCCTCAAACGGGTGAGCACGATCCCTCCCCCCTCGATGGGCCATCGCTCGATCTTGCTCTTGTCACTCTACAATCCTCTTCTACTTTCTTTCTTTTTATTATCCACAGCGTTTTTGGCCCAACTTTACGGTCCATTCTCTAATTTCGTACTGCATTACTTTCTTTTCTTTCTTATTGGGCGTGTTCTTTTCACTCAGACTCACATCCCTCTCACTCTCTCACATTCTCTCTCTCTCTCCCTCTCCCTCTCTCACTCTCTCTCTCACTCTCTCTCTCTCACTCTCTCTCTCTCTCTCTCTCTCTCTCTCTCTCTCTCTCTCGCTCTCTTTAAATGTTGAATTCGTAAAATTATGTTCCAATTCTAGAAGGTTCCTAATCTAGTTTTTAAGAATCTTACTCACAAACTCTATCCAATTTTTTATATACATTGTATTATACATACTAATTTATCTTTAACAGTACTTAGCCAAAATCTATTTATTCTTGCGATGTTATTCAATAATAATATGCTCTGTACAAAAGTAGAACGTTTAAGCTTAACTTACTCCCATTTAATTCATTTTAACTTAGTCATTTGCTTCATTGTTGATTTTACTATAATTTGTTATTTTTATTTTATGTCTGATGAGACAATAAACAAATATTATTGTAACTACACTTAAGTAAAAGACAGGTCCTACTACCTAACTTTTGCGTGTATTTAATAAATAAATCGTTAATCTCTGTCTCTCTCTCTCTCTCTCTCCCTCTCTCTCTCTCTCCCTCTCTCTCTCTCTCCCTCTCTCTCTCACTCTCTTTAAATGTTGAATTCGTAAAATTATGTTCCAATTCTAGAAGGTTCCTAATCTATTTTTTAAGAATCTTACTCAAAAACTCTATCCAATTTTTTATATACATTGTATTATAAATACTAATTTATTTTTAACAGTCCTTAGCCAAACTCTATTTATTCTTGCGATGTTATTCAATAATAATATGCTCTGTACAAAAGTAGAACTTTTAAGCTTAACTTACTCCCATTTAATTCATTTTAACTTAGTCATTTGCTTCATTGTTGATTTTACCATAATTTGTTATTTTTATTTGATGTCTGATGCGACTGTAAACAAATATGATAATTGTCATTACACTTGACACAAAGGTCCTTCAGACAGAAAAATTTTGTGTGTATTTTATTAAATAAATAGATAATCTCTTTCTTTTTCTCTCTCTCTCTCTCTCTCTCTCTCTCTCTCTCTCTCTCTTTCTCTTTCGACATGTCTACCCATACCCTCTTAACTAACACTCATTTTCTCTATGTTGCTTTGTGAGTTTCTTTTTCTCCTCCCTCTGTCTTCTTTTTTCTTAATTTGTTTTCATGAGTATGATCATATTTCGATATATAGTTATGTAATTATAATAATAAAAACCTTTTTGTTAAAGAAATAAAGATTGCGTTTTTGATTGTGGTTTTCCTGATGTCGTCTTTTTATTAATTCAGCACATTTGTAATTTTTTTTAACGGGAAGGCGAGGATTTTCATCACTTCATGCCGGCATAATTATATCGGCTGCCCGTTAGGACAATTGGCGGAGGAAGTTAATGGACTCTCCGGCCGTTACACTGGATGCAATATGATTCCCGTTTGTTAGGCAAGACATTTAACAGTTTGCAATCCCGTTTGCCCGACCATTAAAATCCACGTACAGCATATTTGACGGCACATTATTACCGTTTAATCGGACAATCGGCCGGCCTGTCCCACCTAAACCAATTCTAAAAGGTCCGCTTGAATTTGCTATCGGGGAATCGGAGGCCGGCCCGATTGCGCGATTCCTATCGGACACCTCTTTTGATTTATTACACACAGCTTCCCTTCTCGCCCTTTCCACCTCATTTAAAACAGCTCCACGTATCTCAATTGAGTTGTAATTAAATTGCAAATAAACTTTAAGCACATTTTAGTTTTAATTTCAACACGCCAACAATGGGCCAATATAAAACTTTAGCGTTTACATGGCAGAATAAGAACAGGGTCATTCACTCCAATGACAAAGTTCGTCAGGTGCTACTACACCCCAAATAGAACAAAAATTCATAAGAATCATGGTCCGACTCTCAGCCCTTAAACATTCAACATTTTATTTATTATTTTTTACTATCTCCGGTTTTTGTGATAACTCTACTCGTAGATCTTGAAGTTTTCTATTAAAAAAATATATATATAAAACAACATTGAAAAAAACATTAAATTTCCTTTAAGTAGGCAGCAGTAGAATTTTATTTTAATTTATTTATTTATTGCTTGCTTCCCTGACTCTATAGCCCTTTTTGTCCGCTTTATTTATTTATTTTTTTTTATTTCAACGTTATTATATACGGTTCCTACCGTATCATTTTCTTTTCATTCTTATTGTGTTTGTACTTATTTTTACGTATTTACGCAATGTTAAGTTTATATTCTTGTCAGTGGGCTCTATTGGCTGAGTCAAAAGTTATTGTAAGTATACACAGTTTTTATCGTTTTATTTTTATATTGTTTAGGTTTATGCCTTTGTCATGCAAACATTTTAAGTTTATTATAACATTTTCTTTATCGTGCCAACGTTTCGATCTTTATTGAGATCATCTTCAGGGCCTGGGATTTACAAACATTGTTTACATATAACAATTACATTTTGGATGTGGAAAAGTGAATTTATACAATGCAAAATATATTTTTTATATGTTCAATCAAAGTATTTCTGAAACCTACGTCACACGAGACGGCATCTCACGATTTCTAAATAAATATCGATTAACGGTCACTAATCACCACCATTTTATTTTAATGTTGGTAAAAAATGCTAAATTTTTCAAAAACTGCTAAATTATAATATGTAACACAACTAAATTTAGCGAGAGCTTCGGATCAAATTTTTATTTAACCCGAAGCCATTAACTGAGTCGAAAAAGGGTAAGAATGGGGATAAAGATAAAGGGAGAGTAAGATTGAGGTAAAAAATTAAAAAAGGCAGACAGGTGGCAGGGAATTAGAAAGTGCGTGAAAAACTAATAGACAAAAGTAAGAAAAAAGAGAGAAAAAAATTAAGCGCAAGATAGAGATAAAAATGATATAAGAGAAGTAGAAAAAAGAAGCAAAAGACAAACTGGGAAATAGAAACAGACGGTGAAAAGAAAAATGATGATATGAAAACGAGCATGATGTACGAGAGAAAGTCATAAAAAACAATAGAGAGAGAGAGAAAGAGAGAGTGATAGAAGAGGCGAGAGAAAGAACGAAAGAAGCAGGAAACAAAGAGAGAAGAGAGAGAGAGTGGGAGAGAGCGAGATGTGAGAGAAAGAACGAGCAAAAAAACGATGATATATGAAAAAGAGCATGATGTACGAGAGAAAGGCATAAAAATAACAAAGATAAAATGAGAGAGAGAGAGAGATAGAGATACTGAGTGAGAGAGAGATAGAGAGAGAGTGAAAGAGAGAGAGAGAGAGAGAGAGAGAGAGAGAGAGAGAGAGAGAGAGAGAGGGGGGGGAGAGAGAGAGTGTGTGTGAGAGAGGCAAGGGACCGTGAGAATGAGTAGTAGAGACAGTGAGAAGTAACGAGGAAATGAAAAAATGATAATATGTGAAAAAGAGCATCATGTACGAGAAAAACGAGAGAGAGAGAGAGAGAGAGAGAGAGAGAGAGAGAGAGTGAGAAGCAGGAAACAAAGAGGGAAGAGACGAGACAGAGAATGGGATGGAGTGAGAGGTGAGAGAAAGAACGAGCAAAAAATGATGAACTATGAAAACGAGCGTGTACGAGAGAAAGTTATAAAAAACAGTAAAGAGAGAGAGAGAGAGAGGGAGAGAGAAGAGACGAGAGAGAGAATGAGGCAGGAAAAAAGAGGGAAAACGGACTGAGACTAATATACATACAGAAGAAATACTTTTTCTTTATTCGTTTGAAGACCGACTCGGAGTCCGAGCACTGCCTTCCACTTGACAGTTTTGGTTTAAACGTTAACCTCAAAATAAGAAAGCTGTATATAAAGCTCTTGAACAAGGCTAATTTTTAAATAGTGTTAGTTTTTTAAATATATAATATTAAAATTAGCCTTGCTCGAGCGCTTTATATACAGCTTTCTAATTTTGACGTTTATAATTTAGATAGCTTTTAGAATAGTGAATTACCCTGCATAGATCAATATATTATAGGTTTACAAGTTATACTGAATGCTATTATACTTAATTTCGTGGGTGACTAACAAATTGTAGCTATCTTGTAGATTATTTTACACCAGGCTGTCTAGCTTTTCATAACACGTTCTAGTCAATACATATTAAACATCATTAAATCCATTATATTTCGTGGTCTATTGACCAAATTACTTCTTTCAATTAATAAACCTTTTTATGTAAGGTTTTCGTTGAAATGGAAAAGTCTAAATATGCCGCTGCTGTACCTCTATAGCTCAAGTGGTAGAGCAGCGGCGTATTTAGCGGAAGTTCGTGGGTTCGAATCCCGCTCGTGACAGTGACTTTTTATCTCAACCAAGACCTTACATAATAAGATTAATTAATTAAACATTATGTTTAAATTTATTACACGTATATCATTATGACGTAACAAGGAACCTGGAACTATTTTGACAACTTTTAATTTGAAGTAAAATGTAGTTCTTTTCTTTTATACAACCTTATTCGTATAATTTGGTTAGTCATTCATCAAAGGTTGGAACAAAGGGCGCAACGTCCCGTCAACTTTACATAAATTGGTTTCCTCCGGACAAAAAGGGTTTTCACCGGTGGAGAAAACGGCCCAAGGAATTAGGAGAAAACTAATAGGAAAAGTTAATTTTCCTTTCAAGAGAAGACGTTATGTAATTGTCTCAACTAAATTGGCTCAGGCCGCCGCTGGAATTGCAAAGATTACAAAAACGGCGCCCCGCACATTTGTTGAGTGTCTTATTGTTCCATGAATCCCCTTAATAACTCGTTAAAAATTTATGGCCCACCTCTAAGCGGTCGCAAACGGTTTTTTTTTCACAAGCGAAAACAAACGGACCATGACCGAAGTGATCGGCGATTATCACTATTAAAATGTTGAAACACGGCGTAAAAATCAGCCTCGTAAAAATAATAATTACGGCTTCTTTTAACATTTCTCAATGTAATTTAATGCTTATCATTTAGATTTATTATGTACTCTATTCACCTTAAAAAAAGGCATATTTTATTTTCCATCTTCAAACAAACCAGGCTGGTAAACATTTTTTTTTAGGAAAACGTCGGAAAAAAATTCCCATTTAGTCTTATATTTTTAAAGAATGTGAACGTTAAACATTTGCATGCTTAATTATAATTAAAAAAAAAAACTGCTGAAATTGTTTAAAAACCGAAATTTTTAATTAAAGAAACCATTAAATTTTTGAATTCTATTGCTTTTTTGTATTAACACTTGCTGCGCTATTTATCTCGTTCAATTTGTGCACCCTATATACTTGTATTATGTTGTACTATTCTAGCTGACTATTTTCTTTTTGTCTCTATGTTTTAATCTGCCTATATTCTTCATCAATATTTTATAATTTCTATTTCCAACTTTCTTTTTCCTCTCCTGTAAGTACTTTTTGAATGTATGTTCTCAGACAATTTCTCTATGTTCTTTTCGTACATACCTTATAGTTTTGTACTAAAATCATTTTGTTCACTTTTTTATATTCTCTCTCTCTCTCTCTCTCTCTCTCTCTCTCTCTCTCTCTCTCTCTCTCTCTCTCTCTCTCTCTCTCTCTCTCTCTCTCTCTCTCTCTTTATCCTCTTTATCTCTCTTTCTTAATTCTCTTTTTTCATGGTTTTCTCTCGTACTTTCATACTCTATGATTTTGTCTTTTGCACTTTTTTTATTTGTCCCTCGCGTCTCCCTCTCTCATTCTCTCTCGCTTTATTTCACTTTATTATTTTATTTTACTTTTACTTCGCTTTTCTATATTTTTTTGTCTCGTTCTTTTTTCTACTACCTTTTAGTCTTTAACAGACTCCTCTCTCTCTGTCAACTCTCGTAATTCTTTCTTTATATTTCTTATGTCTTTCCCTCGTACATTCATACTCTTTGATTTTGACTTTCGCTCTCTCTCTCTCTCTCTCTCTCTCTCTCTCTCTCTCTCTCTCACACACACACACACACTCTTTATACCACTCTCTTTCGTACTCTCCCCACTTCTCTTTTTATTTTTTATCACATTGTCCAGTACTTTCATATCTTTTTTTTATATCTAATAATTTTGCTATCATTTTTTTTCTTTTGGACTTTTTTCCTTTCTCTCGTCTCTCTCTCTCTCGTCTCTCTCTCTCTCTCTCTCTCTCTCTCTCTCTCTCTCTCTCTTCTCCCTTCTCCCTCCCTCCCTCCCCTCTCCGTGGTACATAACTAATAGCTTCATTTGAATTCATAATTGATCATCCGAATGAACTGTAAGTAGGCCTAGAATCTGTGAGGGGTTGGTAAAGTGTTAATTTGGCTTTTAGTTCAATTGCTGTTCACACACCTGTCCAACAGGCACGATTATGCTTGTAATATTTAATTTCTTACTGAAGTTGGCATTTTTTCTTTCCTTAAAGTCACCTTTCAAGAAAAACTACACTATTATCCCAAAAAAAGGAAATTTGGATTTTTTATAATTTCTAATGATGAATATTTGATTTGTTTCAGGTATGCTGTGTAACTAATACTGATGCCATGGCGTGAGTAACATTAGGGTAAAATTTGCATTTATTTGAAACATGACAGGGTCTATACATTCGGTGTACACTTGTCCATTAAGTTAAATAACATAACAATATTATGGGCATATACCACCTTTTCATTACCGCTCACTATGCAAAACCGCCCCATCTTGTGGGTGTATATGTATGCACATATTTATATATACGTTCATGTGCATTGCTCATAATTTTAATTGCCGGTTTTCCATTGCTTTTTGGAGTAAGTAGCATTTTTCACTACAATATCTGGGTGTTTTTTATGGTGGTTGAAAATTTTTAGTTGATTTGTCCTGCTCTGATATATATATATANATATATATATATACTACCTAGCCTAATGCGGGGTTTCAGATTACTCGATAATCACTCTAATAAATACATTCTTACTTTATGTACAATTAAAATTTGCACAATGAGTCTAAAATACCAACCTTGATTGGTGGGTTTATGGTGTACTTGATATTCCACCACAGACCCACCCACGCATACACTACTCTCACTCTAATAAATACAGTCACTCAAGCGGTAACCACTCATTCTATATGTACAGCTAAGAATGCGGAGCCACTATCGCATTTAATATTACGACAGTGTCTCCGCCCATTCATTCTTCAAGAAACACCAAGCCTAATACTAACCTAAATCGGTGGGTCTGTGGAATACTCGATATTCCTGCACAACCCACCCATTCACAGCCACTTTCGCGCCAATAAATACATTCATTTTACACAAAACACACAAGGAGAAAACTAACCTAGTTCGGTGGTGGTACTAGATATTCCTCTATTTCTCTTTCTGACCGTATTTATTTCATTTTCTTTATATGTTTTTCTCTTCTTTCTTCTTCTGTTCTGTTCCGTTGTCGCCTAAGTCCCTTTCTCTTTCCAAAAAACATTTTTGCGATCAAACTTAATTTTCTAATATCTTTACACCTTCAAATTCAATATTCATTGTCACTCCATTTCCGTCATTAATGTTGAACGCTTTTATTGATTTTTAAATGTTTATTTCAGTAAAATCAAGGACATGTTACAAGAGCTTTTGTCATATTTCTCATGAAAGTACTAAAATTAAACCACTTCTTTTTCATCCACTATCCTCTAACTAGAAATTAAACAAATTACGTTCCTCGTTGAATAAATTAAGCTCTTATAAAAAAAGAGTCCGTATAGTTAGACATCTATAATAATCAGCCTGAGACATTTTCAATGGGGATTTATCGTTGAATTAAAAAAAGAAAAAAGTTCTCTTCTTAATAAGGCTTATTTCACCACCTTCATTTTGAATCGGAGTTAATTGGGTAGTGCCTCTGCTTTATAATGGGCATAACGCTTTTTCTCTCTTCCTTTATTCTCGGATGTATTGTCCTCCTTCTTTGAAAAACAAATTCCTTTTATATTTAATAAAAAAAAGCTTAACATTTTCCTAAGGTGTTTGTCGTTGATAAGGAAACTATTGTGAAATTATTTCCTCCATAATTATGTCATGTCAAATACGTACATTACGTTGTTATTCATCAATCATTCCATTCGTCAGGCGATTAATCAATTTAGCCCTACCATCGCCTAATAGTGTCAAAAAGGAAAACCCAAATTATATTTATGTCGTCAATATATAGGTTTTCGACTGTGCTAAAAAAGACGCAGACGTCGTGTGGGTTGTTAACGTGACTTAGCGAAGAAGGCGATTTTTCAAGTTCGTATTAGGTCAGACATAAAACTGCTCTCCAACATAGCCGTTAAACCCGCGATACGTTTTGCTAGTTAAATATTTACTGAAATCTGACGTAAATAGTTCAAAAAACTGTCATCTTGCAAAATGTCCACATTACTAGTTTTTAGAGCAACTTGTTTTATTGTGTTTAGACAGACTATTGCGTGGTGTTTAGTGACCGTTAGTTAATGATTATTCGGAGATCGTGAGATGTGGTCGTAGAAAAACATTTTCTTTAACGTGCCGACGTTTCGATCTTTATTGAGATCATCTTCAGGGCCTGGGATTTATAAACATTGTTTAAATTTTACAAATACATGTAGGATGTGCAAAAAAAGAGTTTATACAATGCTAGAAAATTTTAGATTCAAAAATATGAATTTATACAATGCTTGAGAAGTTTAGATTAAAAAAAAATAATAAAATGAATTTACACAATTCTAAAAAAATTTAGATTATAAATAAGTTTTTTGATTTTTTTAAATCTAAAATTTTCTAGCATTGTATAAACTCTTTTTTTTTAGTCTATAATTTTGTAGTATTGTACAAATTCATTTTATTTTATTTATTTATTTATTTTTTAATCTAAAATGTTCTAGTATTAAATTCATATTTTTGAATCAGAAATTTTCTAGCATTGTATAAATTCATTTTTTTCACATCCTACATGTATTTGTAAAATTTAAACAATGTATATAAATCCCAGGCCCTGAAGATTATCTCAATAAAAAAAAATTCAAAAAAACTTTTTTTTTATCTCAAATTTACTAGCATTGTATAAATTCATTATTTTATCTCTAATTTACTAGCATTGTATAAATTCATTTTATTTTTTTATTTTATTTTTATTATTTTTTATTCTAAAATTTTCTAGCATTGTATAAATTCATATTTTTGAATCTAAAATTTTCTAGCATTGTATAAATTCATTTTTTTATCTAAAATTTTCCAGCATTGTATCAATTCATATTTTTGAATCTAAAATGTTCTAGCATTGTATAAAAATCATTATTTTATCTCAAATTTACTAGCATTGTATAAATTCATTTTATTTATTTTTTAATCTAAAATTTTCAAGCATTGTATAAATTCATATTTTTGAATCTAAAATTTCTAGCATTGTATAAAAATCATTATTTTATCTCAAATTTACTAGCATTGTATAAATTCATTTTATTTATTATTTTTTAATCTAAAATTTTCAAGCATTGTATAAATTCATATTTTTGAATCTAAAATTTTCTAGCATTGTATTGGGTTGTCCGGAAAATAATGCAGGATTTTGGTATTAAACAAAAAAAAAGAAACTAGTTACTTTAAAGCAATGTTCTTTAATCAAAATAATTTCCCATACTCTCAATACATTTCTCCCAACGTGTTGGTAACTTATTAATTCCGTCTGAGTAGAATTCAGAATTTTTAGAATTGATAAAGTCAATAAATGCATTTTCCAGTTCCGTTTGATTTTTGAATATTATGTGTTGTAAGTAGTGGTCCAGGTGTCTAAAAAAAATGGTAGTCAGTAGGCGAGAGGTCCGGAGAGTAGGGTGGGTGAGGCAAAGTTTCATAGCCAAGCTCCAATAATTTTTGTGACGTTACACGTGACACATGTGGTCGAGCGTTGTCATGCAACAAAATGGGCCCTTTCCGATTGACCAAAGAGGGCTTCATTACTGCCAATTTCTGATGCATGGTATTAATTTGGTTACAGTATGATTCAGCATTGATGGTTTCGCCAGGATTTAAGAAGCTGTAGTGTATTAAACCAAATGAAGCCCACCATACCGTAACCATTACCTTTTTTTGATGAGTTGGGGGCTTTGGAAAATGTATTGGAGCTTCTCCTTTGTCGAGCCACTGTCCAGAACGTCTAGTGTTATCGTAGAGAATCCACTTTTCGTCACATGTAACAATTCTGGCCAGAAATGGGTCATTTTTGTTTCGACAAAGAAGTGATGCACAAACATCAAAGCGCTGATTTTTTTGGCGATCGTTTAATGAGTGTGGAACCCAATTTTCGAGTTTTTTCACTTTTCCAATCGCCTTGAGGTGGTCAGCGACGGTCGTTTTACTGACTTTGAGTTGCTCTGCAAGTTCTCGAACAGTTGTTTTGGGGTTTTCTTCCACCACTGATCGCAGAACATCATCATTAAGAGAGGAAGGCCTTCCACGACCTTCTTCATCTTCAAGGCTGAAATCTCCCTCCCGAAATTTTTTAAACCACCTTTGCACAGTGCACTCATTAACACAACCCTCGCCCCAGACTTGGTTAATGTTTCTAGCCGTTTGGGCTCCGCTTCGGCCGAGTTTAAACTCGTAAAAGAAAATCGTACGAAATTCTCGCTTTGACATTATAAGGATGACTGAATTATTTCCAAGTAGCGGAATGCTACAGAGGTAAACAAACAATATCATTTGGAAGAGGATTAATAAGTGTTGACGTAATCCTGTAAACGTAAACAGAATATTTTATATAGATTTTTTTTAATGAAAACTTAAAATCCTGCATTATTTTCCGGACAACCCAATATTAATTCATATTTTTGAATCAAAAATTTTCTACCATTGTATAAATTCATTTTTCCACATCCTACATGTATTATTATGTAATTTGTAATTACTATGTTATTTGTAAAATTTAAACACTGTTTATAAATCCCAGGCCCTAAAGATGATCTCAATAATGATCGAAACGTTGGCACAATGAAGAAAATATTTCTCTAAAACCTACGTCACACCAGACCGCATCTCCGAATAACAGTCTATTGTGTTGGTTTCCTTATTGCGAGTTTAGTAATGTTTTCTAAAGTTATTTTATTTTGTACTTTTGTCGATTTGAACAGTCAATATTTAGTATGGAGGGGGTTGAGTCGAATTCACGGGATGGTCTTAAATTCGCCCTGTTTTATCACCCCTCTTTCCTGTTTGGAAGCACACGTGCTTATTTTATTTGCCTTGAACATTTCGCGAACCGGCTGACTTAGGGCCCCGCAGAGGAATGGGATTGTATATAAAGTCTCAAAAACTACCCTTTGTTTACCCGGCCAGGTCTGGCTCAATAAAGGCCCCGTGGAAAGGGGCCGAACGCGCTTTTATTTGAGACTATAAACGCCGAGAAAACTTTTCGTTACACTTGGCCAATGGACGGACTTTCTCTTTTTTCCGACATTCGGTGTACAACGTAAGAAGTGAAGAAAATATAAATTATGTCTTTCATCTTTTTAACGGGCATTACATGCGTGCATATTTTGGCAGAACATTTTTTTCGATTCACTGTCTGATTAAATACATACATTGTACATGTTATATGGTAAACCTAGAATAACATGATTATAAATTGTACTTTATTTTTGGCATTTTCCTTTGGTTAGACGCTCTTATGAGGGTTTTTTTAATATAATTAGTAGCTTTAAAGGAAAATACCTAAAAGAAAACAACCAAAAAAGAGGATTGAATAACAATCTAAAAACAATTTACACTATATTCATTCCTATTGAAAATGAAACTTTTTTTTGTCACAGTCATTCGATTTGACATTTTTCACCAAGTAATGTTTGTTTGTACCACTGCAAACAGATTTGTGGCTAGTTATTTATCCTACGAGTGGAATATTATTTGAACTTGAAATATTTAAGTTGCATCAATTTAAAACAATGTAAAATAGAATCAGTTCCGATTTTCGATTGGAAAAAATGTTTTTTATGCTGCGGTTGGTAATCTGATCTTTAGAAAGAGTAATTTTTCACCCAATAATTTTTCCTATATTTTCTGAAGTAATTCTATCTTTAATCACTAATTCTAAATTTCTTGTATTTTTCCATGATTGTAATAAAGCAATGTAAAACATTATTTTAGCATTTTAAATGTCAAAAGGATTTAGGACCTAAATAGGTCTTTAAAATTGGAATCATTAGTTTTATAAACTTATTTCTGATTTGATTTTTTACTTTTATGTTAAATTTTTATTGTTAGAACACAATTATATTTTTAAAAAATGACAATAAATAACGGTACTCTGATCATTAACCATACTGAAACATAATATATACATGAACCGTAGCCCACTAAACCTGACATATTTATGACACATTGTATGATGATTCAAAATCTTCGATTCTTTTCGATTTAGTTTTAATCAAGATCCACAATTCCTTTGGATTTTTTTTTCAAATTTGACAAACCTACAGAAGTGGAAAAATTAAATTATGATTTATTCAAAAAATTAAAAATAGTAGCACTTGATCGCTACACTTTTTTCTAATTAATTAAATAATTATTGTTAAATACAAATTTGCTATTAAATTTGGACTGTGATTTTTTATAAATTTGACAAACTTGGCTAAGTTAAAAATTTAAATATTGATTGACTCAAAAAAATAAAATTAGTAGCATTTGATCACCTCAGTTTTTTCATGTTAAGTAATTCTTTTTAAATATAAATTTTTCATTAACATAGTGTTGTATTTGTTTTAAATTTGGCAAACTTGAGAAGTTAAAAATTAAAATTTAGGTTGTCAAAAAATTAAAATTAGTATCAATTGATTTCTACAATTTTTTCTAATTAATTAATTGTTTTTAAATATAAATTTTTCGTTAAATTTTCATTTAATTATCTTTTCATTAATTTTTTTTGCAAATTTGACAAACGTACAGAAGTTAAAAATTTAAATATTGGTTGACTCAAAAATAAAAACTAGGAGCAATTGATCGCTAGTTTTTCTAATTAATTAAATAATTTTTTTTAAATATTAATTTTTCATTGACTTGGATTGTAATTTTTGTAAATTTTACAAGCGTGCAGAAGTTTGAAATTAAAACGTTTGAATAAATATTTCCTCACATTATAGATACGAATGTTTTCTTCCCCCATTGAATTTTACGTTGATTTCTTTAAAAACAAATAAAAAATCTTTCTGTGTAAATATATTTTAAAATAAGCAAAAGCGTGGCGTCGGTGGCCGCAACGGTTTAGGCTTCGACCCGGCGCTCATAACTGTAAGGTAAAGGTCCCGGGTTCGAATCCAGCGGCCCTGCATTTTTTCAAAAACACCGGCACCACGAGGGTTGATATAACCTCTGCTGTTGCGAACCCTTGTAAAAAAAATCAAAAGCTGTTTTTGTAAATTTTACAAACGTGTTAGAAGTTTATACTTGAAATTTTGAATGAATATTTCCTCAAACGACGAAACGATTGTTCTCATCCTTTGAATTTCATGTTGATTTAAATAAATAAATAAATAAGTTCGTTTTAAATATATTTTAAAATAAACAAAAGCTGTTTTTTCAATTTTGAAATTTAGCAAAGCATAAATGCTTGTTTGTATTTATTTAAGCATTTTGTACGTGACCACTCGGACTGTAAATTTTTTAGTAAACAGAAGTTGTGTAAACTGGATTTGGGGAAAACTGAACAGTGGAATTTTGTTATTTTGCATCAGTTTAATTCACATCATCGGAATGTATTGGTTAATAATAACAGGGTTAAATTTGTAAATTTTTTTCAACAACCAAAATCGTTATATATGATAAATTGATGAAAGGGTTGTAAATCAAGTGTTGTTCAACATTTAGCTTAGGAGGGAAAATAAACATAAAAAAGGGCAAAATGCGAATGAAAAACATGTTGAATGCGATCGATTTGGGCGTACCACGCTTCCGGTCAAATGCTCATAACGGCTTGCACATCGGTTTCTATCCAGTTTATGATTATGACCCTTTCACCGTTTGCATTAGTGAAGACGAATAAAACTGCCTACCGTGTTAACCTTTTTTCTCTTCATTTTATCTCGGGCGTAAATTCTTTTCCATTCGGCGGGAATTTCCCCCCAGGCACCGCCGGGAAACGTTACTGTGGCATAAACAGTTTCGAACCGGGGTTGACCCGGAAGGTCGCTCTAATAAAGTGACCCACAGACTAAAAAGTGCAACCCTTAAAGTATAGCTTGTAATATTTATGTGATAAGCTCCGTGGACGAAGCCCCCTAGGAAATAAAAACGATACGTGCCTGGCTAACGTCCTCCCAAAGCAATAACTCGGGCCACTCGTTGCGCTCTCCACCTACTTAAACTTAAGCTCTATAGCACAAAGAATCGTTTAATTTTTTATAGATATCGCCGATAAAACGGTTTAAACAACGAAAAGATCCGTAAATTGTTGATTGTTTAACAATGATTTCACCTGCTTTGGTAAACTAAACGCTTTCATTGTTGAGAACTTCCTCTAGGTTTAAACCTTCTCTCTAAATCGCCCTAAAATCAGTGTTGCTTTTCCCTTAGTGACTTTAGACTTCCTGATCACTACTATTCAGGAAGTCTAAAGGCATTCTGATAAGGCTCATTAGAGCTTTCGCCTATTCAGGTGGAAAAGGGCCTGTTTATCTGTTCCACCAATGCCGCCGACACGTCATGAACGGCTTAGAATCCTGATATCGACTTTGACGAGGCGATTGACAAAGTTTCACGTGCTTTCGCCGAATAAGGATATTTTGAATTCAAATTACTTGTTTATTAAGTTGATTGCTTTATTTTTTCGTTATTAGATTAATATTTTGTGATTTATGTTTTATTATTATTGTATTAGTATCTTTTATTTTATGTTTTAGAATTTTATTTTTATTTGTGATAATTGATAGTTTATGTATCAAATCTTTTACCATGTTTGTTTATAAAAAAGATAAGGTTTTATATATTCATATTGATATTTTACCGTTATCGTATTCATGGCATTATTTTTTACCTTAGATTTAATTTTTCCTATTTGTTTTGTTATTTTCCTAATTTCATTCCATATTGCTTTTTTCTTACTTTTTAGTTACTCTTTTATTTGATTTTCCTATTTTTATGGTATTTTACCACATTGTGCAGGGTGTCCCTTCAACTAAACAGGCGTCATTACCTCGAGAGGTTGTCCTATATGTCAAATCGGACTAAAAATCCCTAATCAAAGTCAGATTTATATTGTATTCGAAATATTTCACATTTTTTAGTTGTTCGTTAATTTTCTTCAGGATCTGCTCAAGGGGCATTTCCTTTTTTTCTACAGTCGAAAAGCTGCATCCGATTTTGCAAGACTGTTCAGACTTAAGCGGGGAACACACCCTATGCTACCCGACGCAAATCCAGTCCAATTTTCCATAAGGTTGTATTACTCCCGTACACATCTGCCCGATGCCACGCAACGCTATCATATTCGACGATACGCGATCCCCACTGTCCAGATTTTCGTCGGGTGCATCGAGTACAGTCCAAGACAAAACTCATATTTTTATTTCAAACTATATGTGTTATTGTCGTTATATTAATTAAACTTACTTATTTTAATATAAACCAAATTAACCGAGATCAAATTTCATTATTTTTTATTTATTTTTTAATTAATTGTAACGGTTTGGCAGAAAATTTATCAAAACACCGGAATAACTATGGTTAAAACAATTAAATTTATCTAACAGGTTATTTCATGGTTGTGCTCATAAAATTTAACTAACAAATTATTACACGGTTTGGCTCATAAAATTTATCTAACAATTTATTTCATGGTTGTACTCATACAATTTAACTAACAAATTATTACACGGTTTTGCTCATAAAATTTAACTAACAATTTATTTCATGGTTTTGCTCATAAAATTTAACTAACAATGTATTTCATGGTTTTGCTCATAAAATTTAACTAACAATTTATTTCATGGTTTTGCTCATAAAATACACCGTTTTCGTCGAGTAGCTTCAGAACAGAACACTCATATATTTTGTAGTTTATTTCAAACTATGTACGTGTTAATTTTTTCGTTATATACATTCTTATTTTAATGACACTCATATTTTTTGTAGTTTATGTCAAACGATGTATATGTTAATTTTGTCGTTATATTAATTACAACATTCTTATTTTAATGCACACCAAATTAAACGAGAGGAAAAATTCATGGGTTTTTATTAAAATTATTTAATTGTTATGTTTAGGAAGAAAATTTATCAAAACACCGGAATAACTTTATTTAAAACAATTAAATTTAACTAACAATTTATGACATGGTTGTGCTGATAAAATTTAACTAACAAATTATTACACGGTTTTGCTCATAAAAATTATCTAACAATTTATTTCATGGTTTTGCTCATAAAATACATCATTTTCATCGAGTAGCGTCAGAACAGGACACTCTTATTTTTGTAGTTTATTTCAATGTAATTTTGTCGTTATATTAATTACAACATTCTTATTTTAATACAAACCAAATTAAGCGATATCAAAAATTCATTAGTTTTTATTTAAAAAAAAAAAAATTTTAACGGTTTGGCATACTTAACTTCATTAACTCTATTTATAAGAATTAAATTTAATTAACAAGTTATTACATGGTTTTACTAAAAATAATGCATTAAAACCAAAAGAGGCGTTGCGATTGTGAAACTGATTTGTGATACACGCTGTGTGACTGTATGTGTCGTGCGCTTGACGTCTCATAGATGTGCACACCCTACCAAAACATGTCAAGGCGTCGGGTAGCATCGGGTAGGGTCGCATAGCGTTGCATCGGGTGTCTTCCCCGCTTTATTTACTTTCTGAAGAGTTTTCGACCTCCTTTCTTTCCTACTTTCTGTTTCTTCTGGAATTTGATGATGGATACTACGAATCGGGGTTTGTGCCCCCCAGGCACTGCAGCCTTCTGGCTTATTGCATCTTCCTAGTTCGCTAGTTCAGTGCAACAGACTCAATCCTTATTCTCAGACGTATTAGATCATTGACGGTCGCTGCTACAATCTCATTCCCTCGATTTTTTTGTATTCTAGGTTCTAGGTCTCCACTGAGCCGTTGCTTCGCATTCGAAAATGATATGGGTGGCTGTTCTTCCTCATCATTGCATAATCTGCAAATTGGTTCATCAAAATGCCCAAGTTGTGTAGATATTTTCTCAGATACCCGTGATGGGTGACTCCTTTGTTGTTTAGTCCTCTCTAACTGTAGCAGTGAGTTTGGCAATTTTGTGACAGTTGTCGCGTAAGTTTACTTTGTTTAGCGCCCCTAGAGTTTATCTAATTCTCATTTTGACTTTTTGGATTCATTCATTGATGGAGGATTCTGTGTTTGTTTATGTTATTCCAAGAACAGCTTCAGGGCCTATATACATGTATAGTCTTGCAGATCCTTCTCTGGCCAGTGGGCCTATTTTGTTCGCTACCCGAAATTCCCTCATTATACCGAGATATCATCAGACTGGTTGTGCTTCCCCAAGTTTTGGAGATTTTGGAGGCATTCACTTTTGATATGAATTTTTTACATGCTAATGCTTCAATACCTTCTTGGTTATACTATCATATGAGGCTTCTTTTTTTTTTTTTTTTTTTTTTTTTTAATTTAACGCTTTTTAAGATTTGTCAGGACACAAGCGCTGACTTGGAGGTATGGGATGTATACTGTTCATATTTTGTGCTTCCACCCTATTCGGCTCCTTAGTGTCTTCTGGAGCTATCTGAATACCATATCACTGTATATGATGCTCTACTGAGTTTTCCTCTCCTTTACAGTCTGTTTCAACACTATAGGACGTTGTAACAATTTTTCTGGGATCATATAGTCAATCCCAATTTTTAAGAATGGGTTTCTGATTTTATTAGTTATTGTTGTATGCCTGAATCGTTCAGTTCCTATTTCCAAATTTGATTGTTATCGGAGCCTAAATGAGGTTTTTCTAGGTTCTCCTTACGTGAATGTTTCCATGGAGGTTTTTTTCTTCTTTCAGCAGAGGTTATATCAACCCTCGGGGGTGCCGGTGTTTTTGAAAAAGAAAGCCCATTTGTAAGTATGTCGGATTTGAATGCAGGGCCGCTGAATTCGAACCCAGAACCTTTATTTTACAGTGCTGAGCGCCGTGTCAACGCCTAAAGCGTTGCGGCCACTGACACCCCCCAAGGTTGGTTTAGAAGAGTTTCTAGCGCTCTTGTAGGGATTGTTCTCATTTGCCCCTGGGTTACTTAATTCAACTAATCTTTGAATGCTGTCTATTGTTTGGTATATCGCAGTATCGCGTTGAAATTTATAAGGGCCGCCCAAAGCCCTTCCACAAGCCACTAAAGGGAGGAGGAAGGAGACTTCCACTGGAAGAAGCCTGTTCGGTTTGCGCTGGACTAGAGGCGACACGTTTGATGTTTTTTGTGAAAAAGCAGCAAAGATTAGTCCATTTTCATCTAGGGAGAATCATCGCGCAAGTTTTTTCGTTTTATTTTGTTTTTCGTGCTAAAGGATTTCGTTGTCATTTATTTTACAACAAAGAGTCAAATTTTTCATTTGTTTAATCAACACAAAGTCTGTCTTGCAGTTTGTTTATTTAATTTTATTAATAATAATAATAATAATTAGTCAAGTAAGAATTGTAGTCAAGTAAGAATTGTTTCTGTATTGTAACATAAAAAAGTAATAATAATCATCAGTAGTGATAGTTTTAATCAATATAAGAATTGTTTCTGTTTTTTAATTTAAAAGAAGATAATTATAATCAGTCAGTTTCCTTACAAAATTGTCAAATTGTTAATTCCAAACTGACGACTTTAATTTCAAGTTTTGTTAACATTTCAACATAAGAATTGTTTCTGTTTTTTAATTTAAAAGAAGATAATTATAATCAGTCAGTTTACTTACAAAATTGTCAAATTGTTAGTTCCAAACTGACGACCTTAATTTCAAATTTTGTTAATATCTCAATATAAGAATTGTTTCTTTTTTAATGTTCTTTTGTTTATTATTCATTTATTTATCTAAACAAGGAAAAAATCCACTTCCTCGGGGAAGGACCAAACCGTAAGGCGATAGTAGGTTTTGTTGAGCTTTGATCTATCAGTTGACAGAACCAAAAGTTATTTGGGCTTTGAGGCTACCTTCTGTCCGTAGGTAAAGCTTGGGGTGAAACTGGAAGGCTTTCTCTATTTTTAGATTCGCTAAATAGAGGTGCAGTTTGTCTATTTCATTCCACAGTACTTTTTAAAAATTTAATTATTGTACATTCCATAATTTTTATTGTTTATAATAACATTGTTTTGTGTTTTGTTACATTTGTATTTTGTTGTTTTGTTTTGTTGTTATTGAACTATTTACGTCTGTTCGAAAAGGTTAATTACGTAACAACCAAACGGAATATGCCCAGATATGTAGTTTACGTACGATTCGTAGTACGTTTTCAATATTTATGTATACACTTACGTTAAACGTAATTTTGTCATATTTCACGGCAACTGTGTTGTCATACTATTGAGAAATAGTACATCACCCATTGTTAATGGTACATAGCCGTGGAAGCCGGTTGTGTCGGGTCGTCGACACAGAAAAATGTCGAGACGAATTGCGTCGAATGGAATTACTCCATGACCGGCGGAAGATTAGTCATAGGGGCGAATCCCAGGTAGGAGGACAGTGGGCGGGTGTTAGTGACCCCGAGATGCCCCAGCGGGGTCATCCGCTCCTGTTTTCCATAATGAACAATAATGTTTGAACATGGTGTTCGTAGGATATGAACGTGTTTCGAGATAATGGACAACCGCGGCCGGGCGTTGTCGACCAAGCCAAGAACCACCGTACGAATTCCTTGGAAATATATGCGAAACCCAGAATTACATTATATTACAAGGTTGACTTTTAAACTTAACAAACTCCATACATAAATAGCACATGGAAATTTGGAAATATGGAAAGCTTCGACCTAGTTTGAAACGGAGTCCATTACAATTTATTATCATAATAAACATTAAACATTTTTCTTTAAAAATCCGATGAGGACAGACTGAAGATGTAATTTAAAAAATATAAAACAACAACCACAGAAAATGGCTTGATAAATCAGGAAAATGCTCGTTTTACTCAAATGTATTTCTTACTTTATAAATATCGCGTAATTATAAGTCGAAGTCTTCGGGGGAAAAGAAATTTGAGAGACTATTTTTTTAAATTTTTTTATCGCGGATTTGAATTCAAAGTCAAAGTGATCAAGTCCTTAGATGTCCCGGTTGTTTATTTTTTAATTAATGCAATTCTAAGGTGCTGATGATAAATCGTCGATCTCAATTCGATTGATTCATTTTGAATGTACGATCCTTATTTCAAAATTGATTACGTAAAATTGCACTTTCATCTCTCTCTCTTCGTTGACAACACACCCGTTGCTACGCTATGCGACGCTACCCGACGCAAATCCAGTCCAATTTTCTTTAAGATTGTATTACCCTTGTGCACATCTGCCCGATGCCACGCAACACTACCATACTCTACGCTACGCGATCCCCACTGTCCAGATTTTCATCGGGTAGCATCGCGTACAGTCGAAGACAAAGAATCGGACACTCATATTTTTATTCAAACTATATCGTTATATTAATTACAACTTACTTATTTTAATATATATCAAATTAACCGAGATCAAAAATTAATTGGTTTTTATTAAAAAAATAAATGATTTTAATGGTTTGGTAGAAAATTAATCAAAACACTGAATACCATTTTTTGATATAATGAACCTAAAATTTATTACACGGTTTTGCTCATAAAATTTAACTAACAATTTATTTCATGGTTTTGCTCATAAAATTACACCGTTTTCGTCGAGTAGCGTCAGAACAGGACACTCATATTTTTTGTAGTTTATTTCAAACTATGTATATGTTAATTTTTTCGTTATATTAATTACAACGTTCTTATTTTAATGTACACCAAATTAAACGAGATCAAAAATTCATGAGTTTTTATTAAAATTATTTAATTGTTATGGTGAGGAAGAATATTTATCAAAACACCGGAATAACATTATCTAACACAATTAAGTTTAACAAACAATTTATTACATGGTTGTCCTCATAAAATTTAACTAACAAATTATTACAGGTTTTGCTAATAAAATTTAACTAACAATTTATTTCATGGTTTTGCTCATAAAATTACACCGTTTTCGTCGGGTAGCGTCAGAACAGGACAGTCATATTTTTTGTAGTTTATTTCAAACTATGTATATGTTAATTTTTTCGTTATATTAATTACAACGTTCTTATTTTAATGTACACTAAATTAAACGAGATCAAAAATTCATGAGCTTTTATTAAAATTATTTAATTGTTATGGTGAGGAAGAAAATTTATCAAAACACCGGAATAACGTTATTGAAAACAATTAAGTTTAACAAACAATTTATTACATGGTTGTCCTCATAAAATTTAATTAACAATTTATTACAAGGTTTTGCTCAAAATAATGCATTAAGACAAAAGTGGCGTTGCGATTGTGATACACGCTGTGTGACTGTACGTGTCGTGCGCTTGACGTCGCATAGATGTGCACACCCCACCAAAACGTGGCAAGGCGTCGGGTAGCGTCGCATAGCGTCGCATAGCGTTGCATCGGGTAAGTGTGTTCCCCGCTATAATCGCTTATAATGTATTGAAATGTATGAATTATTTATCAAATTTCGCACAATTTTCTAAAAAAATTGTATCCTTTATCAATTTTTAACTCTTTTGCTGATATAATAATTGTGTGAATTGGTAAGTGTAATAACCTCATTAATTAACAAGTTGGTCCGTTCCAAGAATTTTCCAGTTAATAAATCCCCGTTAGAATTAGAGGTTGGAGCCGATTGTTACCGCCTGTATTATTTCTTTAAACGTTCTTGGCAAGGCATAAATCCAGTCCTAATAGTCCGCCTCTCAACGCGGAATCGATTTGAGTTAATTGTCCGGCGTTCAACCCTTAACAGACGAACATCAACCACCCTTGTATTAACAGACAATTAGGCCCGAACGGATTTCGTTAGACACGACGAAAATATCTCTCAGCCTCCCTCCGGGTCCCCCTTCACAGTTGTGCTAAAAGATTTATTAGCTTCTGCAGAGTTTTAACTACTTCACAACGTGCCGACCGGCAAGTGTATGAACAATAATTAACGGAGGGAGAATTGGTTTCAAAGCGTAGAGAGCAATCTGGTTTTTTCTCGTTCGTTGTAATTTATTTTTAATTTTGGCCCCTTGTTTTCAGAAAAAATGAAGAAATATACCGACTTTATGATTTTACTTACTCTGTTTTGAAAGTTTTATCTCTCTTTGATATTAGACTTCAAGCTGTGTGAATCGGTTATTCACAACTTATCTCGGTGCAAACAAATAAAAAATAAATTAAAATCCATACGTGCTTAGTTTGATATATAATCAGTATAACAGTCAAGGGGTAAAAGAAAAACAAAATTCCAACTTTGCCAAGCTTTCGACCAGTGCTTCCAGGTCATCATCAGTGCCTATATTTTCAAACAAATTAACAACAATTAACTGTTATTTTATAAACAAAAAGAAACACTAGTTTTTAAGACAGATATTTTTTTTTTTTTAGCATTTGTAGTAAATTATTCTTTCTATGTAAGGTTTTTAGTTGAGATAAAACAGTCAGTGTCACGAGCGGAATTTGAACCCAACCCTCGGCTAAATACACCGCTGCTCTAACCATTTGAGCTATCGTGACTTCGATCCCGTCGGACCCCAACTCCTCATCTCAGCTTACAACGTTCGAATTTTCCCCTTTTTGCCATATTTTAAAATGTTGTGTAATAAAGATTCGATTCTCAGCGACTTATGAAGTGGAACTGTGAGTGAAATAATTATTCTTTTTAATTATTCATTTAATCCATATATGCTTATTGATCATAATTGGCTATGTTCATTATTCCAAATTAATTATTCTTTTTATCTAATGTTTTTGTTGAGATGAGGAGTTGGTGTCCGAGGAGATCGAAGTCACGATAGCTCAAGTGGTAGAGCAGCGGTGTATTGAGCCGAAGGTCGTGGGTTCGAATCCCGCTCGTGACACTAATTTTTCAACTCAACCAAAAATCTTAGATAAAAAGAATAATTAATTGGAATAAATTAAGATCTTGTTACAGGTACCTACGTAATTAAACACAGTCATAATTTCACTTGCAGGATTTTTATACCAAAAAAAGTTTTTTTATAGGTTTTTATAAAAAGTTTCAAATATTCGATTTTAGAGGAAAAAAAAGAGTTTTAGTTGGTTTTGACGCGTAGAAGAAGTTCGTCCTTGCCCAATTAAGAATAGGCCATACGAATAGGCACAGACACTGACTTGTGAGCCAAACCCCAACATTTAAGTTTGTATCCGGCATGTAGAGAGGTTGCTTGATCCCACGTAGTTGAAAGGTGACGCAATATAGAGAGAATGTAGGAAAGCCACCCGATATGACCGCAGACCTTGTGCACGGCAGCAAGTATCTAGATCCCCTATTCCGATTCTTGGAGTAAACAGAGTTGTTTTATTGTATATACTTCGTACTGATAGTTTTGTCCCTAGTGTAGAGACTGAATGCAGTAATAGCGTGAATGTGTTGTGTGAGAGGGTCTTTCGAAGAATATTGAGAAGCACATCAACTCTCAATGAGGTTAGGTTAGTTATAAAATAGGGTTAAAGGATGATGGAGAAAATTTGACAACTCCAACAACTTAACTTAGTGAATGCCACTTATTGTTGGGCATGTAGAGGAAAAGGTTGCTCAAGATGTCCCACATTGAATGGTGCCACTATTGGCTCCTTATAAAGAGCGTGTAGGAAGTCCACTCGTTATGACAGTTTGGCTTGAACACAGCAGTGGGTATCCTCTGTTCCAATTTGTAGAGGAAACAGAATTGTTTTACTGCATGTAGTAGTACTTTATAGATCTCTTGTGTGTTTCTTAGTGTATAGTATTGTACGGTATGGTAGAAAATGATACTAGAAAGCGGGGTTTGTACTGCCCAGGCACTGCAGGCTTCTGGCTTATTGTACCTTCCTAGTTCCTAAGTTCAGTCAATAGAATCAATCCTTCTTCTTAGAAGTATAAGGTCATTGTCTGTTGCTGCTGCAATTTGATTCCCTAAGTTTTTTCCGTACGTTAGGTTAAACCTCCATTGAGCTGTTGCTTCGCATTCGAAGATGATATGAGTGGCTATTTCCTCTTCCTCATGGGATCATCGCTGTATATACCCATGTTGTGTAGATGTTTTCTTAGATGCCAGTGACCGGTTAGTAGTCCTACCACTCCTCTGAGTTTGGCCCTCTCAATTGCACCAGTGCTTTTGCCAGTCTCGGTGTGGGTTGTTTCATCATAAGTTTACTATGTCTAGCACCGCTAGAGTTTATCCACTTCTCCTTTTGTTTTGCTCGGATCCATTCTGCGATGGAGAATTCTATATTTGTTCTTGTTATCCCAAGAATAGGTTCGCGGCCTATTTATGGTCTTGCAGATCCTCCTCTTGCTGAGTGTCTGCTTTTTCGTTACCCAAAATTCCTTTCAGCCCTTGCACCCAAGATGTCATTAGGTTGTCGTTTTTCCCCAGGTTTTGGAGATTTTGGATGCATTCACTGACTAATTTTGACTTACTTTTTTTACATGCTAATACGTTAATGGCTGCTTGGCTATCAGATCTTATGAGGATTTTTTTTCAGTGTCTGTTAAGATTTTCCAGGGCGCAAGCATTGATGGCATGTATTTCTGCTTGAAAGACCGAAGTGTACTTCCCTAATGAGTTTGATCGCTCGTGTTTTCGGCTTGTACAGAAAACGCCTGATCCGGTTCCTTCGTTTGTTTTGGAGCCATCTGTATACCATATCATTGTATCTGATGCTCTCCTGTGTTCTTCCTCTCCTTTATAGGCCATTGAGACTTTATAGGAAGTTGTGATGATTGTTTCCGGTAGTGTACAGTAAGAATGAATGTATTTATTCGCGAGAATACATAAAGGGCCGACGGCGGTATATTGAGTACACCATCGACTCTCAATGAGATTAGGTATGTAATATGCGTAGAGGGCGATGGGCTGGTATGTAAATAGGAAAGAATGTATTTCAGAATGAGTGAGAGTGTGAACGGATTTGGATTTAGGGACTGATTGCGTTGGGGGCTGAATTTATTCTATTGATAACCTCTGGAGCCCAACATCGGCAGCTGGATGGTTAAAACTGATGTCTGACCAGAACTGCCAACACCTGGGCCAGATTCTTGAGGTCTATTGATAATATATTGTAAATTACACAAAAGCTTGAATTGAAGGTGAGCTGCGAGAAGTTGTAGGCTCAATTCCAAACGGGTGTGTATGTACAATCATTTATGGATTGGAGCTTACATAAATCAGTAATCAGTAAACCAAGGGGTTAATGAAGTATATGATCTAAAATTTAACTGGGCATTTGCTTTTAAGTTATTCGGTGGAAATTTATTCAAAATTGTTCTCCTCTAGTCACCCTGCTTAATCAGCTTGTTATTTACTGTCCGCATTATGATGGTAATTAACTAACATCTTTAGAAAAGAAATTGAGAAGTTGATTCCATGTTTGATTCTGTTTCTGAGCATTGAGCTTTATTAAAAACCATCTTTCAAGTTCACAGAATCAGTGGATCTTTTTATAAATGGCATAGCGGAAAGCTTAAGTTGCACCTATATCGATTTAATCGAAATTGGGTTACGCTAATTAAACGAGGCCATCAAAAAGCCATTAAAATTCTGCGCCAATCTTGCACCGTCTGCAAAATTCACCTCGGATGACAATCGATTTTCCAACCTATTTGCTTTTCCCTCCCGAGTCGAACGTCGGGAGATGAAATATTTACAACCCACCCGTCTTAAATCCCGTAGGAACTTTTTAATTACTTATTTACCCCTTGTCCGTATGGGACTTTAATAGAAAAACTGCTGACCGCTGGTTGGACTTTTCTGTGGGGGGAAAGTTTCTGAATTACCCTCGGCGGATTTTTCTCTATGGGTCTAACTTAATTTACTCCGGCCTTGTTTTAACCAGGCTTTATCATCAAGGGAATCCAGTAGGAGTTGCCGTTTGCTCAAGGGGTGTTCCAGAGTTCGCTTAGAGGAACATTATTGACATTAATAATGCCCGTATTGTAACTAACATCCCTCTGTAAACATCACTTTTCTTTCTGCACCGACGGGGTGTGAAATAATTTAAACGCTACATCAAATTATCTGTAGCTATCGAGCATTTGTTTGTTCAAAACTATGTGTTAGAATGGACCTGAACAAATATTTACATTGTGCAGTATTTTGTTCTCTGCTCTAAATCAAACTTTAATCTTTAAAGGATAACAATTTGACCATTTAGATGTTTTGTAGAAATTATTACTGTTTTAAAAATCTTAGAAGGTTTTTTTTAAATATTGCGATACGTAATGAATGAAGGTTTGTATTTGCTTGTTTCTTATGTTTTAAATTTCTCTGTCTCTTTCTTTCAAGATAATCAATGCAATTATTTAAAAAAATATTTTTTGTTAGGGAGGGATGACGTTTATTTGTCTATAAGCATTGAAATCATAAATTATTTTTTCCAATGAATTATTAACAACGTAGAACCTTAAATTACTGCTTATTTCTAAGTCTAAGGGCAAAGTAGTTATCTTTATTAAAGAATCACTCTGTCTATTTGGTTTTGCTCCTTAACAACCCTTCTTTGCACCTACTCAGACCTTCACAGAAACCTAGAACATGTTCTGCGGTCTCCTCCTCTTCCTGGCAGTGTCTGCACAGTGGTTCTTCTGTGTATATTCCTATCCGGTGCATATGCTTTCTTAAGTGGCAGTTCCCTGTCAGGGGTCCAACCAGAATCCTGGTTCGGTTGCGGTTGACTTACTTCTATGAATCTCTTCGCGTGCCTCATACCTTTGGTATTGTTACACCCGGTTTTGGACTCATTAAGGATCCATTTTACGATGTATCCTCTTTTGTGACAGGCTGCTAGCTCGCAGTAGGGTTCTGGGCCCATGGAGTCCATGTTGGCTTCCTTTTTGGGGCCCTTTTCGTTGCCTCTATGTCCCGAATGTCCAGGGTCAGGTCATTAGTGTATCTGACTTCCGTCAGAGCCTACGACTGACTGTCAGAACAAATGGCCATCTTCCGAGAATTTATTCCTAGCCTGTTTATTTCCCATGCGCAGTGTTCAATCGCTAAGATCAGCCTGGAAAAATATCAGTTTGGTCTTTAGATTCATCCCGAATACTCCAGCTCCTTTCTGGTGTTCCCGTTTTGGTATCAGTACTTTGTACTTCTTGGTAAAGTTGTATTTTGGAGTAATGGCATCAATTGGCATACCTAGAATGGCATCTGCTTGTATCTCCTCCCTTAGTTTCCATTGTTCATTTACATGGCCTATCCTAGCAGATGGTTGTCCATTTATGAGCCTTTGGGCTTCTGCTCTGGCTTCTCCTTGGATAAATATGTGAAGTTGGCGTTGTGCTCATGGCCCCAGTGACGCTGAGACAAGGTTGTCTTTGGGTGTCACTTAATAGCTTTATTGCTTTGACCTGATGAGTTTTGGTCCACCACACCACCGACCCATATGGCAACATTGGTCTTAGAACACAGGTGTATAGACATTTTTGGTTTTAAACCCCAGTTGTTGGCCCAGAGCCTTCTGCATCTTTCCCAGGCAATTTTCGCTCTTTGGGTAGTTTTAGTTAGATGATGCATGACAAAGCAAGGCCCTATGCATCTAGAATCGTTGGTGACTACTTGGAACTGGCTTCAGTTCAATGTTTGTAGTGGCCATCATGTAACCCTAAAAAAACCCTATCGATCACCTTTGGGTAGAGTTGTCAAAAAGGGTAAAATGTCGCACAGTGATGCCAGAGAATTTGCAGGAATTAATAATGGCGCTGTTGTAGGAGTATGAAAATTATTTTCTTTTAATTACAAAACATCTCATATTTTTCTTTTAAAAAATCCGCTAAAAATCAAATTTATAATGAATGCATGTATTTAATTACAAAAACGAGGTTGGCCACTTTTTGCCTCTCAGTGAATATTATTTGGGAAAAAGTTTGTTAAATAATCTTGTGTGCATGTGTGAGGAAGAGAAAAAGAGATTCTCTGTAGAAAGAACTAACGAAACGTCTTGATTCGATACTAATTAATTTAGCTCTTAAAATTCCCTTCCTACGTCTTCTTGTATTGTGCCATTGTTCACGTTTTGAAAGAGCGGTCGGTTTTGTTCTACGTCCATCTCTCCATTAAAAGTGGCCGGTTTGAATATTTCTCCTTTCTCTCTGGATCCATCTGTTTGAAACTATGAATCGCCGTAGGGGGACGACATCGATCCCGAAGTTGTTTTGAAGGTTTAATGCAGAGTATTTCAAGGGCCCAGACTTTGGAAGGGCGCCAGGATCAATCCTGGGGGATGGCAGTCCAGGATTGATAGCCCCTCTGTCCATATCCTCTTTTGTAACAATTGTCCTCTGGTTTTTTGCTTTAGATGCTTTAGATTCCTTTACCGTTTTTAATTAGAGTACTATTTGAACTTAACATGCACATCATATGCACAAATATTATAAATGATAGATTAAATTGTTATTTAAAAAAAATGTATACATATGATTGTTGTATATTATTATCCCTCTGGTTTTGGTGCATTTGGGACAAAATGCACGCTTTGATATATTCTTTAAACTCGGATAGAAACTATAAAAAAATCTTTGATTTCATAATTTATCATAACCAAGGTTATGAAACATTGAATTACAACACCTCTCTATCCGTGAAAGATAAATGAAAAACGTTGTTTACGGTGATTGTTCTAACGGCGGACGTAAAACCAGCCTTTCCACATCGTAAATTGCGCAATTTACGGAGAAAATAATAAATTTTTGAGTTGCTGTAATTGAACCGAGCCCTTGGAGGGAAGTTGGAATACTGAATACATTTTTTTGTCGTTCTAGCCGGAGTGCACTTTGTTAATAAAAACGTGTGATCAAATTTACTTTTCTATTTGAATGATTGTGCTACTCAAAACCACATGATGGTCCAATGATTTCTTTTATTTGAAAGTGGAATTTAACTATCACTATTTCTAGTTTGTGAAAGCAATTTTCTTTGAATTATTTCACCCTATTACTTTTTGTCAACTGGCACTTACCACATTTATCATTGTAAATAACAAAGCTATTTTTCAAACCCTTAGGCTATTCATTTATGTTTAATGCATGTCGCTGTTAATCCATTCAGTTATAGTTGTCACCCACGTTAAAAATGTAATTATTATGATTAAAATCATAAAAACTGAACTTTGATATGTCGCTCTCGGAGGATCTGAATTGTAGAAGAGGGATCGTCATACGATTTAGAATAGGCAATGTGACGTTGACGTATGGACTTAGTTTTGGACCAATGCCGTGTGTGTCTGGCACTTAGAAATAGTTTGCACGATATGTCCCACTTGGTTCTATATAGGGAACGTGTAGGAATGCTACTTGATACGGAAATTGTGCTTGAGCACGGCAGCGAGTATTGAACCGGGAACACATACCCGATGCTACGCCATGCGACGCTACCCGATGCTTCCCGCCGCCTTGCCATGTTTTGGTGGGGTGTGAACATCTATCCGACTCAAGCACACGTCGCGTACAGTCCACAGCGTTTATCACAATAATCACTATCACAATCGCAACGCATCTTTTGTTCTTAATGCACTATTTTGAGCAAAACCTTGTAATAAATTGTTAGTTAAATTTTATGAGCACAACCATCTAATAAATTGTTTGTTAAAATTAATTGTTTTAAATAAAGTTACTCCTAACCATCTCAATTAAACAATGTTTATAAAAACTTATGCATTTTTGATCTCGTTTAATTTGGTTTACATTAAAGCAACATGTTGAAATTAATATAACGACAAAATTACATGTACTTAATTTGAAATAAACCAGAAAAAATATGAGTGTCCTGTTCTGATGCTACCCGACATTAGAAAATGGTGTAATTTTACGAGCAAAACTATGAAATAAATTGTTAATTAAATTTTATGAGCAAAACCGTGTAATAAATTGTTCCAATTTTAGTATATTTACCGCCGAAGCGAGTACAATAAGTTGTTAGTTAAATTCATTATATCAAAAATTCGTATTCCAGTGTTTTGATTAATTTTCTACCAAACCATTAAAATTAATTTTTTAAATAAAAAGTAATTAATTTTTAATCACAGTTAATTTGGTTTATATGAAAATAAGTATGTTGTAATTAATATAACGACAATAATACATGTAGTTTGAATAAAAATATGAGTGTCCGGTTCTTTTGTCTTCGACTGTACTCGATGCGACCCGACGAAAATCTGGACAGTGGGGATCGCAGAGCGTCGGGTAGGTTAGCGTGGCATAGCATCGGGTAGATGTGCACGGGGGTAATGCAACCTTATGGAAAATCGGAGTTTGGATTTGCGTCGGGTAGCATCGGGTAGCGTCGCATGGCGCAGCATCGGGTAAGTGTGTTTCTGGCTTTAGGCTTTAACGAATGATTGGGGACTATAGATTGCGCTAACTCCGAACTGAGTGAATGGTACTGATTTTCGGACCCCTTGTTCCAATTTTTGGAGGAAACAGTGGTCTTATTGTCTGTAGTACTGATAAATATCTCGTTTTTTGCCTATTGAGATTGAATGTATTTGTTAGAGTGTGTAGTGTGAGATGGTCATTTAGGTTTCCCACCGAGGGTTGCAATGTCATTAGGACAATGAGGTTCTTTAACGTGCGCACCTGACACAAGGCCATATAACACGTTTAGATTCTCAAGATAGGAGCGACATACCTCCGTCCACGGAAAATTTGCTTAACCGTGATTTTCCATGTAGAAGCCCACACATCCTGCAGTAATGCCGACTTCTCCCGCTTTCCCATTCCGGGGGGGGTTAACATTGTGTCCTAAACCGTTGCTGCGGGTAAAGGGATACCCATAAGGGGTGGAAATGCATCGACCAAGTCTCCCACGCGCTAGGATCGAAACCTCCGGATCCACTCCGGCCGCGGTTTCGATTTAAGTGGAATCTCTAACCACCCCTTAGAGGAGATCATGCCTTTGGTAAAGGAAGCCCAGACGGGCACCACCGAAAAACATCCGTTCCTGTCCACCATTCCTCACGCATTCGAGGGACTCCGTCCGATCGCTCCGACACCCGCGAGGTCGGGAGGTTACTGGGAGGTCATACGTAAGGGCCCTGGTCCTCGGCCATAGGTGAAACACAGCTTCCTTTCAGCTCGCAAGCTAACAACTCCCTTATCGCATTTCGAGGGACTGGGTAGGCATAGTCTTGGCATCCTCGCACGCTGTACGCTTCCTTGGTCCTATCATCCAAATGCATGCAGCGCTTAAGGCAATCATGCGCGCCAGAAAACTCGCATAGCTTGTGCTTTAGTTCGTTCGTCACGTTCTCTAGGCTACACCATTATTTTCTGCCTGGAAACCCCCCTTTCATCCAAGGGAAAGGATCTCCTGGAGTCTACTAGGAACTCCCACTGCACAGGATTTGGATTGAGAAAAAGGAAATTTTCGAGATGTGCTTGCCCCAACAAGCATCCCACCTGCTCGTTCAATGTTACCCTTTTCCTCATTATAACTCAGCGAGACTGATCTCTCTTCCGCGGCATCTCTACTACGAGATCCTCCAAGAGACAACCACCCCACCAGCTCAGGGCACTGCCGCCCCAGGGCTTCACAAGCTCAACTTTTCGGGATACACCCGCTCCACTCCAGAAACCAACCGCTCCAATACGTATTTGCGAGAGGGTCAGTGGTGGAATATTGAGTTGACCTTTAATTAGATTAGTTGTATAGTATGTGTAAAGAAGGGAGATGGAGGAATATCTAATACTCCGCTATTTACTTAAGTAAGAGTGTGAGGGGGTTAGATATAAAAACTCCATGTGCTGGGGGTTGAAATGACCTGGCTGTTCACCCCTAGAGCCAAACTTAGGCGGCGAGAAAGTCTCACGCTGGACCGCCAAAACCCGAGATGAGTGATTTATTGTAAACTATACAAAAGTGAGATTCCGTCAGATGCCGGAAGACACATAGATTAAATTTGCGCGTGTAAATGCGTGCGGAAAGTTGAAACTACATAAATCAGTAATTAGGTATAGTATAAAAAGTATATAATAAACTATAAAACTATGATTTAAAAATATAAATAATTAGACATTACATAAACGGCTACAAAGTTAGCCAATATTTTCTCATCTTTGAGGGACGGTCGAATTTGGAGTCTCTTACATTTGAAGAATGTAGCTTAGGACATGTCGACTTAACGTTAACTTTAGTGATTTTAAACTCGCTAAGAAGGTACAGCATTATTCCTTTGAATCATGCGCACAATTATTGTTCAAAGGAAGGAAATTATGTTTCAGGTAGAAAGAATTTATCGGGTAGGGGTGAAGTTTCAGAACTTGTTTATTGATTATCTCATTAAAGACATTCCCATGCCCCCTGGATCTTCGGGATTTTGTGAAATTCCCTTCAAAGGAATCTGGAAAGCATTGAAACGGGAAGTGAATGAAGCACTTCCCCTCGCCCGCGGCATCAAGGCGAAACAAATCGCCCCATCGTTTGGAGTTCAAATCAATCCCAAGTGTGCGAGGATAAAAGATAGATTTCCCTTGAGGGAGCATGCCTGAACCAATGCTCTTTTTCTTCTCCCGGCCTATAAGTCAGTGTGGATTGAGACGACGCCGCCGTTCTATCGAGAGTCTATCGCACTAAATAGTTGTAAACAGGGGTCGTTAAAACATTCGCCTCAAACCGCGTCTGTTTGCGAAAGGGTTTTGCTGCCGGTTCCTCTCGGCGGATGGAATTGTGCAGCCGTGGGGGCCGCAAAACCGTTTCCCCGGTGTGTACCTCCGTTTGCGGTGGACGCCGCTTCCTTTCCAATATGCACCCATTGCTGCCATGTTTGCTGATAACCTCGACTGGAGATGGAACAGACTCAAATTATCCGTTAAGTCAACAAAACTTCATCATTCGTTTGATTTATTTATTTAGCCTTGTTTGTAGTTGGACATTGTAAACAAATCTTACTTCCTCCAATGTTATTGTTGAATAGGCCGCTTCGAAACAAAAGGACGAGAATGAGGGGCAATTTTGTAGGTAAAAATAATTTATGGAATAGAAAAAGAAGAAAAAAGATTGGGTGACATAGCAAAGAAGATTAACGTTAAAATTGTTATTCGTTTTTTACACCTCAAAATACCAAAAAACCTGAATACAAATTTTCGACAAAAGAACAATTTGCATTTCTGTTTATTTCTTCTACAAAAAAGAGAGAGAGTGGAAGAAAGAGGTAAATAAAGATAGAGATCGATAGATTGATGGTCGGACAGATAGGTATATATAATATATAGAAAGAAGAGAAAGGCATTATGAAATAGAGAGGATAAAAAGCTGGGTGGATTGGATAAATAGATACACAAATGTATTGAGAAAGACTGGGAAAGAGTGAGGGAGGAAGAGAGAGAGAAAGAGAAAGAGAGAGAGAGTGAGAGAGAGAGAAGTAGGTGGATTGATAAATAGCTAGATGGATGGAGAGACAGAGAATTATATTGAGAAGGAGAGGAAGAGAGAGAGAGGGAGAGAGAGAGAAATAGTGAGTTATAGAGAGAGAGATAGAGAGAGAGAAAGAGAGAGTGATAGGGGGAGGGAGAGGCATAGAAAATTAGAGAAATAGAAATGTGGGTAGATTGATAATTAGATAGATGGGGGGATACAAAGAGAAATATATAGAGAAGGGGTGGGGGAGAGAGAGAGACCGAGAGAGAAATAGTGAGTTAGAGAGAGAGAGAATGAAAGAGAAATAGAGAGAGATAGAAAGGTGGGTAGATTGATAGATAGAGAAATATATTGAGACAGAATGGGAGCGAGAGAAAGAGAGAGAAAGAGAGAGAGAGAGAGAGAGAGAGAGAGAGAATGAGGGAGCGAGGGAGAGGCATAGAAAAGTAGAGAGAGATAGAAAGGTGGGTGGATTGATAGATAGAGAAATATATTGAAAAGGAGTGGGGGAGAGAGAGAGAGAGAGAGAGAGAGAGAGAGAGAGAGAGAGAGTGAGTGAGAGGGGGAAAATGAGTGATGAGATGGATCGAGAAAAATATAAGAAGTGAATGTATGAGTGTACAGAGGAAAGTGGCACATAGGTAAACAATGATATAGTAAAAGACGTTAGAAACACACATACAATTCATCTGTCAACGTATTTGATGTAATTATTATTTAGTTAAAACAAATTATTGTAAAACGCTGAATGAAACTCATTTTCGCTTAATTAATAGTAACAATTAGGCCGTCTTAATACACGTTAAATATCTTGAAAAGAAAATGAAGGTTTTCTTACTTATTACATGACAAATATTGTACTTTTAAGTGGGACATTATTTAAAAAAAAGAAATAATCATATTCTGCTTCATTTGGTTCGTCATAAGTAAAGAAGGGAATCTGTTTGTATAAGGTTAAATGGAGGGAAATATTGTTTAACCTCCATCTAATGCCTAAATTCTCTGTCGTTACAGTTTCTTTTACTGGTTGCTGTTAAACAGAGAAAAGATTAAAACAAGCAAAAAGAGAATAAAGTTTGCTTTTCTGATAAAAGTGGGGTTCGGAGGGGGTGGGCAAATACACAAGCGTGGTAAATCACAGAAAGCCCTTCATTTCTGTAAAAGGATTCTTTCCGATTAAAATAACTATCCAGGGAAAGGAATAAAAATGACGGAAAAAATACAAGCGAGGGCAAAACTAATTTTGTTAAATGTATCAGTACACTTACTCTCTACGTCTGACGAATAGGGTCGGCGATGAAAATAAATTTCGAGACGAACGAGGAGTAATTCTTTGTGAAATGTCGCCCCGGAGGAAATGGAATTAAGTAAATTGTTATTTCTTAGACAGGGACAATCGTTTCCTCCGACTCGTGTGCGATTTTCCACGGGGAAAAACATTTACCTCGCCGATTACATTCTACTCTTTTTCATGCACAACAAAAACGAGATGAAAAAACACAGACCCGACATTAGTTTCATTACTTTCGAAAGATTTGAGCTAAACTGGCAATCAATTTACGCTAAACAAGCTGGGCTTTTTCCATTTCTTTTGCTTTTTCATTTGCTCACTAACTCACACAGAATAACAGATACCCTCAATAACTTTCTACTAACTCGATTGATCAAATTAATTTTATCATTACTCACTAACTCGTTTCTTCACGTAACTAATTTATTCACACACTAATCCATATTTTTTGTTCTCTAACTCATTCACTCCATTATTGAGTCACTTATTCAATAACCTACTCAGGTATTTGCATATTGTATTTACTGGAGGACTATTCTGCTATATATCATATCTCTTTACTCTTTAACACACTTAGTCATTATCCTCATTATTGACTTACTCAAAAACCTACTCAGTTATTCGAATACGGTATTAACTAGGGGACTATTTTACCAGCATTTTTTAACTCTTTGACACATTGTTAACTCACTAACCCATTCGCTTCATTATTGACTTAATTACTCACTAACTTATTCAGTTATTTGCATAATGTATTAACCAGAGAAGTGACTAATTTACTTGCATTTTCCGTACACTTTAACACTCTTAACTCATTCACTCCATTATTGAATTACATACTCAATAAACTTCTCAGTTATTCTTTGTTGCATTTCTTGGGAAATTATATTCCTAGCATATTTCTGTATTCTTTAACATACGTATTTAGTCATTAACCCCATTATTGACTTACTTTCTCAGTAACCTACTCAGTTATTCTTGGTTGTATTTCCTGGGAAACTATTTTCCTAGCATATTTCATTATTCTTTCACATATTTACTTAGTCCTTAACCCCATTATTGACTTACTTACTCAAAAACCTACTCAGTTATTCGAATACGGTATTAACTAGGGGACTGGATAGGTAAAAACCCAGCATTTTTTTAAACTCTTTGACACATTGTTAAGTCAGTAACTCAATCAATTCATTATTGACTTACCTACTCAATAACTTACTAAGTTATTTGCATAATTTATTAACTAGAGGACTGACTAATTTACTTGCATTTTCCGTACACTTTAACACTCTTAACTCATTCACTCCATTATTGAATCACTTACTCAATAACTTTCTCAGTTATTCTTTGTTGTATTTCTTGGGAAATTATTTTCCTAGCATATTTTTTTTATTCTTTAACATACTTATTTAGTCATTAACCCCATTATTGACTTACTTCCTCAGTAACGTACTCAGTTATTCTTGGTTGTATTTCCTGGGAAACTATTTACCTAGCATATTTCTTTATTCTTTAACATACTTATTTACTCATTAACCCCATTATTGACTTACTTATTCAATACCTTCTCAGTTATTCTTTGTTCTATTCTACTATGTATCATAAATTTCTTTACTCTCTAACACACTTGTTTAGTCATTAACGCCATTACTTACTCAATAACCTTAACTCATTCACTCCATTATTGAATCACTAACTCAATAACCTTCTCAGTTATTCTTTGTTGTATTATTTGGGAAATTTTCCTAGCATATTTCTTTATTCTTTAACACACTTGTTCTTAATTCTTTAATTCCACTCTCTCTCTCTCTCTCTCTCTCTCTCTCTTCTCTCTCTCTCTCTCTCTCTTACTCTCACTTTCACTCTCACTATCACTCACTCCCTCTTGTCGTAGAATGTAATAGTGATCAGTATTTGACCAAATTCTGCAACACTGAATAAAACCGCATTCATTCATTCTTTCCCTCTCTGTCTTATTTCTTTCTCTCATTTTTAAACGTGTTTAATAAAATCCGTTGTTTATTATTTTTCACGTCTATTAAATTTAAAACAAAATTGCCCATTTTTGGATGGAGGTATATCAAACAAACAGCAATATGTGTTAATTTGAACATGAGTCGACTGTTTGTACAGTTGGCACCAGTTCTAATTATTAATATAGCACTAACATCAAAGTTATCACTTAGATCACTCAGGGATTGGATTCTGTTATGATCATGTACATTTACTCTCAAATAAACCCTACGTGGCATTACCAAGGTTATTTTCTAAAAATCCGATGAGGAAATTCAATCAAGATAGAACATAATAAATAGTTTTATATATTTATTTTTTTATTTAGTAAATGTAGTAGTATATAATATAACATTTAAATAATAGTGGACGTATTAAACTACGTAGTTTAAATTTCCAAAAGGCCGGCCAGATAATAGGGTGAGCAGGATCTCCGTTTCTAATTTGTAAAGTTCTATTGTGTGGTCTACTTGGTGACAGCTTGATCTCGGAACACTTCCAGGTTAGACTGAAATAATCGAGAAACCCCTATGGCACGTAGAAACAGCGAAAATGAAGGGACCAGAGGATTGTTCTAGAAATTATTTATACCTTTTCAGGTTGTAGACGGTCTTGAAGAACAAATAATTTATTAATTAGTGAACTGGAATAAAAAGAAAAGAAAATTAGCCGGAACACTTGATTTTTATTAAATTGTTTTATTTTATATTTTTGTTATTATTTTATACGATTTAAAATAAATAAACGTCACAGTGGAAATGACGCTTTCTTTCGTATTTCCACGGAAGTGTCCGGGATGTAAAGAATTTTTGAAACGTGAATAAAAGCCCTGACCGGGTCATTGTTGACAAGCCCCTTTTATACAGATGTTAAGACCTGTAGAAAATCTTTGTAGTAGGCCTCTTTGCAGAAGTGTCAGTGTTGTTGTAGAAAACTCCGTTATCCCTTTTCTCGATTGCCGGACTGGAAACATTTCCTTGCTCCAGGCCAAAAACGAAACGTTTTCGTTTCTTTACAAATTTCTTATCTGCTATATTAAGAACATTTTAGCTGTAGATAGCCAATTTTTCCTCGCATAGGACAAAATTATTATAAATTGGACTTATGACTTGATTTGGGGAACTCTATTGAGGTATATTTCAAATTAATATACTCATTACAATTAATTAAGGTTTTTAGTTGAGATAAAAAAGTCAATGGCACGAGCGGGATTCGAACCCACGATCTTCGGCTAGATACGCCGCTGCTCTATCACTTGAGCTATCGTGACCTCGATCCACTCGGACACCGACTTCCCATCTCAACCCCACCTTTTGAATTTTCCCTTCTTTTTGCCATTTTTCCAAATGCCCTGTTTCAATCATATGCTGCACTATTGGTGCTAATAATCTGCCCAGGTAAGATTGAGCTGAAACTGTAATTGAACCCCTTCCCAATTCTTTAATATTCAAGTTATGAGTCATTTTTAATTTTTTTTTCTAAACATTCATTTTTTCTCTGTTATTTTATTGGAAATATTGAACAAACTAGGTATGACCCGGAAAAATTGTATTATCATTAAATAATAATAATTTTTATGATTTTACTAATATTAGAATTTTTTTTCAGGGAATTTCGTCTGGTCCTCTACCGGGACCGAGAGGTTTTCAGCAACGACGTCATTTTCGAGCGAGGGACCGGCGAGACTGTCCATTACAACCCTGGAAACGCATACCGAGGAACTCTGGAAGGTCAGTTGAAAATTTTCCGTTGAATACTCTTTAAATACCACGCCATTTTAGCGCCCTCGGGCCTTGAACTTACGTGACATTTGTTTATTGTCGGTCTCGCTGATATTTTTCCAAGTGTCGGACTTTGGCATATCGAGCGCATTATTTCTCCTCTGACACAGATTAAAACTGCTTTAATAATATCTGCAACATTTTTTAAGAGGGTTTCAACGGAACGCGCCGTCGTGTACAAACACCCTCGGTGGTAAACCAAAATCAATAAGTTCTGTTGTAAATTATAATGTTTACCTTCTGTTTAGAGTAGAATAAGTATGTTAATTAGTCATTCTTGGCGTAGTTAGCCAGTTTGTTGAACCGGCAGCTGTTAACCGGATAAGTACAAAGTTAAGGGGGTGAATTTTGATTAGGAGGACTTACAACAGTATGCTCGAGTTGTTATGAAATTGACAGATAAATGCGACGTCTAATAACAGTCACCTCTTCACAATTAACTGAAATCAATAACTAATTTTTCCTAAACATTCCCGTACATATTTATGCTAAGCACACCACTGATATCTAATCTATATATAAAATTCTAAAAACTGACTCTTTTCTTTCACCAATGAATGTACCCCTTTTTCTAAACCATGTACAACAAGTTGTATTTGTTCGGCACCTCACCAAAAGTATTGAATGAAATATCAATACTTATTGCGCATCTCGAACCGGCTCGGTCTGTGGCCAACGTTTGGCACTTTGTTCCATGATTATGATAAATATGTCGCTGGAGGCTGAGGTTGTATTAGCTGGGTATTTTATCGCCTTTGGGATTAAAACGGGAAACAACTAAACATGGTGTTCGATGTAGATCAATAAAGCAACCATGTCAACATTATAACATAGGGTATAAAACAAGTCAATAGGTCAATAGATTTTTAATATTTACTAGTTAATTATTAAATTCTTCTATTTCCGTTTGATTATTTCTTGTTATCTATTTTAGTTTCAAGTTATGACTGATTTAATATATCTAGCACTACACTACAATAATCTGGTTCTTCACTACAATAATTTGCTTTTGATAACTTCTTTTCCTGTTTATTATCGGTTATTCAATTCATTTTTCATATGACGATGTTTCTGTTATTTCAATTTCATTATATTTATTATTTTTTAGGTTATTTCTTATTAACTTGATGACTTTATAGGTTTAGCGATATACTGTAGTAATTTAAGTTTTTTTTATCATTTACGTTATCCCATCCATTTTCTTTTTCATTATCAGTTTATTTCAATATTATTTCTTAGGTGATCTGTTTCAGTTTCAAGTTATGACTTGCTTTATATGTCTAGCGCAGTAGTACGTCTCTTTAGGTTTATATCTTTTTTGTAATTGGCGTGTTCTCTTCTCTTTTCTTTTTTAGTACCTTATATTTCATTATTATTTCTTAAATTATCTGTTTCGGTTTCAAATTATGACTGACTTTGCACTTCAGGTTTATTTCTGTTTTGTAATTAGAGTTTTTTCTTTTCTTTTTCATTATTAGCTATTATAATACATTTTCCGTTTCTGTTATTTCAATTTTTATTATTTTTTTAAGGTTATTTGTTTCAGTTTCAATTGGTGACTGGCTTTATAAGTCTAGCGCTATAGTACAGTACTTCAAGGTTTGTTCGTTTTTATAATTTGCGTTTTCTCGTCTCTTTTCTTTTTCATTATCAGTATATTTCATTATTATTTCTTCGATTTATTTAAATTTCATTATATTTATCGTTTCTTTATGTTATTTCAGTTTCTACTTAAGATGGACTTTATATGTTTAGCGATGTACTATAGCAATTTAAGTTTTTTTATAAATTGCGTTTTCTCGTCTCTTTTCTTTTTCATTATCAGTGTATTTCATTATTATTTCTTATGTTTTAAGTTAACTGTTAAAGTTTCAAGTTATGACTTGCTTTATATATCTAGCGCGATAGTACGTTCCTTTAGGTTTATATCTTTTTTGTAATTTGCTTCTTCTCGTCTCTTTTGTTTTCACTTTCTGTATATTTCATTATTATTTCTTAGGTTATATGTTGCAGTCCCAACTTATGCCTGTTTTTACATGTCTAGCCCTATTTTATGTTTATTTCTGCCTTGTAATTAGAATTTTATCTTTTATACTTCATTATTAATTATTAATTCATTTTTTATGTAGATCCGTTTCTTTTATTTCAGTTTCATTCATTTTTAGGTTAGTTTTTTTCAGTTTCACCTGATGACTGACTTTGTATGTCTAGCTCTAGTTTAGGTTTATTTCTGCTTTATGTTTAGCGTCTTTTCTTTTATATTTCATTATTAATTCATTTTTTATGTAGATCCGTTTCTGTAATTTCAATTTCATTAATTTTTAAGTTAGTTTTTTCAGTTTCAACTGATGTCTGACTTTATATGTCTAGCTCTAGTTTAGGTTTATTTCTGCTTTATGTTTAGCGTCTTTTCTTTTATATTTCATTATTCATTCATTTTTTATGTAGATCCGTTTCTGTAATTTCAATTTCATTAATTTTTAGGTTAGTTTTTTTTCAGTTTCAACTGATGACTGACTTTATATGTCTAGCTCTATTTTAGGTTAATTTCTGCTTTGTAATTAGCGATTTTTCTGTTCTTTTTCATTATTAATTATTAATTCGTTTTTGATTTTTTTAATTGGGATGTCTGTTTTTTCTTTTCTTTTCTCATCCATTATCAGTTAATATTATATTTGTCAGATGAGGATCAGTCTCTTATATCAATTTTTATTAGTTCTTAGGTTAACTGTCTTAGTTTCAAGCTATGATTGACTTTATACGTCTAGCGCTATACTAAGGTAGTTTACTTTTACTACTTTTTTGTAGCTTGCGTTTTTCTTCGTATATAATTTTTTTATAATTTTTTACTTTTTCTGGTTTAGTTTCAAGTTATACTGATATTTTTCACCTAAGCTAGTTATTGTTTATAATTGAATTTTTCTTTTTCTTTTCTTATCCAACATCTGTTACTTTTTGTGTAGTGGATAAGTAGTTGGAGATGAAGTTTAACGTTTGCCACATACGCTGGCAGTTTTCCCAGCAGGCACTCATTGTTTACAGCTTCCAAGAAGGAACAAACAACACAATTCGCACCACCCCTTGCGGTATCATCCCCGTTACGCCACGTGTTAACGTCTAATGTAGGAGGGGGTTATTATCAGCCGAAGTGCACGTACGTGCACCCCTGAAACTTGACTCAGCCACCCTTGCTCTCCTTCTGCTGTTTCACATCGAATCTGATTCATAAGGATAATTCGTTTACGAGATTTTTTTCTCTCTATGAATTATGATTTATTTCGATGTCCAGTAGACAATTTTCTTCCAGCAGTGTTTCTGATTGTCATCGTTGTCACGTCTCTCGCGCCGAGAGGGAAGAAACGCCAATCATCCCCCCTCGGTCTCGTATCTCACGCTTTGGACGTAAAATATAAATTTCCTAATTTCATCCGCCTGACAGACCTAATAGAATTTTATGCTCTTTTTCTATTTTTACGCTGTTCTTCATTTAAGCCATAATAACAATTCCTAGGGCTTATTTATCTGGTGATAAAACATGATCCTTTATGATCGACAAGCCTTGAACATTTTGTTTATAAAAATAAATTGACCGATTAGCTAAATTTTATACCTATTTAAATACAAATAAAACAATAGAATTTTAACTTAATATGCACGTCAATTGTTGATTCTTTTAAAAATCAAAATGAAACATTAAGTATAAACACGTGTGATGTATGAACTTCTTGCTTATTGTATCGGGTTGTCCGGAAAATAATGCAGGATTTTAAGTTTTCATTAAAAAAAATCTATATAAAATATTCTGTTTACGTTTACAGGATTACTCATTTGTATGAATGTCAACACTTATTAATCCTCTTCCAAATGATATTGTTTGTTTACCTCTGTAGCATTCCGCTACTTGGAAATAATTCAGTCATCCTTATAATGTCAAAGCGAGAATTTCGTACGATTTTCTTTTACGAGTTTAAACTCGGCCGAAGCGGAGCCCAAACGGCTAGAAACATTAACCAAGTCTGGGGCGAGGGTTGTGTTAATGAGTGCACTGTGCAAAGGTGGTTTAAAAAATTTCGGGAGGGAGATTTCAGCCTTGAAGATGAAGAAGGTCGTGGAAGGCCTTCCTCTCTTAATGATGATGTTCTGCGATCAGTGGTGGAAGAAAACCCCAAAACAACTGTTCGAGAACTTGCAGAGCAACTCAAAGTCAGTAAAACGACCGTCGCTGACCACCTCAAGGCGATTGGAAAAGTGAAAAAACTCGAAAATTGGGTTCCACACTCATTAAACGATCGCCAAAAAATCAGCGCTTTGATGTTTGTGCATCACTTCTTTGTCGAAACAAAAATGACCCATTTCTGGCCAGAATTGTTACATGTGACGAAAAGTGGATTCTCTACGATAACACTAGACGTTCTGGACAGTGGCTCGACAAAGGAGAAGCTCCAATACATTTTCCAAAGCCCCCAACTCATCAAAAAAAGGTAATGGTTACGGTATGGTGGGCTTCATTTGGTTTAATACACTACAGCTTCTTAAATCCTGGCGAAACCATCAATGCTGAATCATACTGTAACCAAATTAATACCATGCATCAGAAATTGGCAGTAATGAAGCCCTCTTTGGTCAATCGGAAAGGGCCCATTTTGTTGCATGACAACGCTCGACCACATGTGTCACGTGTAACGTCACAAAAATTATTGGAGCTTGGCTATGAAACTTTGCCTCACCCACCCTACTCTCCGGACCTCTCGCCTACTGACTACCATTTTTTTAGACACCTGGACCACTACTTACAACACATAATATTCAAAAATCAAACGGAACTGGAAAATGCATTTATTGACTTTATCAATTCTAAAAATTCTGAATTCTACTCAGACGGAATTAATAAGTTACCAACACGTTGGGAGAAATGTATTGAGAGTATGGGAAATTATTTTGATTTAAAGTAACTAGTTTCTTTTTTTTTGTTTAATACCAAAATCCTGCATTATTTTCCGGACAACCCAATAAAATTTCAAATCAATATTTATGAATGTTATCAATCAAGGAAATTACTTCTTTCAATTAACTAAGATTTTTATATAATGTTTTTGGTTGTAATGAAAAAGTTAATGGCAAGAGCGGGATTCGAACCCACGACCTTCGGCTAAATACGCCGCCGCTCCACCATTTGAGCTATCGTGATTTCGATCCACTCGGACACCAACCGAAAAATGGCAAAAGGAGGGAAAATTCGAAAAGTTGTAGGGTGAGATGGGAAGTTGGTGTCCAAGTGGAACGAAAAAAAAGTGGTTCGAATCCCGCTCGTAGCACTAACTTTTTCATTTCAACCAAAAACTTACATAAAAAGAATAATTAATTGAAAAAAGTTTATAGCATTGTGTAACAAAATAGAAGAGCTAAAGAAAAATTTATTTTTGACTTAAAAACAATGACCATGGATGTTTTATTTTTTCAATATCTAACTCGTTTTTGAACAGATTTTGAAATGGTTTTTGCACTTTTTCATAAAACCAAATGAACTCAATGGAAATGAAAATAATGCTACGTTTAGTAATATTGAAACGCCGGCATATGAGTAACATTAAAACCCGCGTGTCACACGGACCCAATATGTGATCCAGTGCCGGTTTAAAGTTTGTTCACCGACTGGCCATCATATTGATCAACAGTTGGTAGGTTTAACAGCAGTATTTTATGAAATTATCACTGTCTGATTTACTGCCGTAAATTACACTTCTAATAATCAAATGTCAACTAACATTCTCGATTGCATCAAATGAAACGCCATGGCGATGATGAACAGGAAATGATTTACTTAACCTCCGACGAAAAAATCCAGCAGAGACGGAAAAAGTTCGAAAAGCGAGCAAACAAATGAAGATAGGTGTCATCGATGTTACACCACCCTTTTACTCCACCCACGGATTTCGTCCGGAAACGTGCTCCCAGTTATTTTTATTATGGCTGTTTTATAGGGGTTGGGAATTCGGGTCAGGACGTATTTCCATTGTCTGCCGATGGGTTGGGAAAATAGAGATTCTCCTGCTGAAAAAAATTACAAAGAAATCTCTCGTTACTCTCCACTGGGCTCGACTGGAAAATGTGATAAACTTTGTTTTCGAATTATATAACGTTTTTCTTTTTTCTTATGTTTTACATCCAGCTCCAAATCCGTGATTTCAGTTTGTTGAATTAATTAATACAGTCAGTCATATTTAAAATAAAATTCGTTTCCGACGCAAAAAAATATGGTTGTACAGTACAAGATAGAAAGCACTGGATTTTACATTTTTCCTAATGGCAAATAACATTAACTTCGTCTTAACGGGAAAAGCCCCTCTACATTTTGCCACTTTTCTCAAAAAACCGTTCAATTACTAATTTTTCAATATTCAATTAATTATACACAATTTTTTTTAAATGAATAATTTGTGTCGCAGACGGGATTCGAACCCACGACTTTCGCCTAAAAATGCCGCTTCTCTACCACTTGAGCTAACATGAATTCGATCGCCCATGCCACAAACTTCACATTTCGACTCCCCGTTTAAAATTATCATACTTGTCTGATTTCCAGCCGTAAATTACACCTCTGATATTCAAACGTCAACTAACATTCTCGATTGCATCAGATGAATCGCCATGGCGATGATGCGCAGGAACATATTTACTTAACAGCCGACGAAAAAATCCTGCACGGACGACTCGTGGGTTCGAATCCCACCTGTGACACAAATTTTCATTTCGAAAAAATAGTTTATAATTCATTGAGTAATTACGTAATTAAGAATAATATGATAAAAGTAATTAAAAGAGTACTAATTTTGTAATTTCTAGTACTTTTTCTTAAACGTAAGTATTTAATACTGAAACTGTACGATGTCTGATCATGAAATTGGTACCCGGGCATTCGAGACATAGAGGCAATGAGAGTGCGGATATGTTGGTAAAAGAAAGAGCCAATATGATTTTTTAGGCCCTCAACCCTATTGTGGCCTAGCACCATCCCTCAAAAAAGGATACATCCAAAAATGGATCCTTTATGAGTCCTAAACTTGGTGGAATAATACCCCAGGCGTGAGACACACCAACATTTTCATAGAAGGGCCAACCGCAAGATTTACAAAGGAATTACTGGAAGGCAAGCACAACAGAACCAGGATCTGGTTGAACTCCTGACAGGACATGCAATACCCGGTCGTCCTTAAAAGGATCTTTAACGTTCGCACCTGCCTATTCGGCCTTATCGGACGTTTTGATTCGCAAGATGAGAGCTGACGCACCTCCGCATACGACAGAATGGTGTTACTTCCGCAGCATTGGTGTAATGGCAGCTCAGCCCCGAAGGCCCAAGACAACCTCGCTCCCCGCTTGCCCATTCCGAGTGGTCCGGTCTGCATTAAGCATCAGACGGTATGCCGCGCGCATAAGGCTACCTAAGCCGAAATACATCATCCTGGTCTCTCGCGCACTCCTTAGATAGAGAAGGCTACTCTACCTCCCAGAGTATTGGGGCTTCTCTAGCGTAGAAACTACCGGATCCGCTCCGGCCGCCTACACCTACGTGCAAAGCATGCTTGAATAGGAGCAACTGATTCACTACCCATTCCCATCCGCCACTACTCACGCATTCAAGGGACTTTTCAGCGTAATCATAGCGTCCTCAACGCTTATACGCTTCCGTCCGATCCGCCGTATCCCTTGAGGCCGGGTGTATAACGGTGGTCATACTCAAGTTTCGTGCGAAGGTCACAGGTAGAAGACAGCCTCTTCTCTAAGTTCCCGCCACGGTCGTCACCACGAACCACTACGAATCCTTTCCCAGTGTAACAGGGGCTGAATTTTGGAACATTTCTGTTACTCCGTAGTACAGATGGTTATGCACCCTCCCCCGACTATGCAGACAGGATCTGTCTGGTACCCTAACCCTCGCCCCTGATAAGGTACCCGCCGCCCATGCCGACCCGAGGCCGACACGAGTACAGCTTGCGCTTTAGAGAGGTTGCCTCGCACCTTTAAGAAGAAACACTGTGCAGGCACTGTCAGGAAGAATAGAAGACCGTAGAATATATTCTATTTTTTGTGTGGGTCTATGTAGGTGTATATTCCTCCAACTAGGAAAGAAAAAGCAGCTAGCAAGATCCTACACTAAGGAGCCGCTGGGAAGGTATGAAGGTTGATCAAAACCTGAAGTTAGCCAGTGATTTCTAAAATTGCAGGGCACAATAGATTTATTCAGGTCGAGGAGCAGAAATCCATGTGGCCACCTCTTTTGTCGCTATCCCTATCACTTTATGTTAATTTTCTATGTTTAACTTTAAAATCTAGAACTTGAACAAATTTCTACAAACTTGGAGATTCTTTAGTTTTTTTCGGTGCGTCTATCCTTGCTGTTTTTGTACGTCAGACGCGTCTTTGCGTTTCACCATCTTCAGTGTTGATTTTGTTTCTTTGCCTCACCTTACATCCTTGACCACTGTTTCAGATGAGAAGAAGTCGAAACACGTCTGATAATTCAAAACTGTGAGTCTAAGCAGATCAAACTAATCAGACGACCTAACTTTACTTCTAATAAACCATTGCATAATGCAGATACTGCAGCTTAATTTATCTTAGTTGATGAATATATGCGATGCTTGTTGTTCTTCCAAGTTTCATCAACTCTTAAAATATTTCGCTTTCTTCTTAAAACCTCCATGGTTCCTCATAACGAAAATCATTCCCATACGTAACGTCCTTTTGGTTCTTTCTTACCTCGTCCTTCTGAACATAAATCCCTTCCTTACTTTACCGGTAGTGGGGAGTATTAAGTTGGTTGGGCGTGTAGCCAAACTCTTCAGTGTTGGGTTTGTGTCGGTGCCTCACCTTGTTTATATACCTAACAACATCCCTGACCACTTCTTCTCATGAGATGAAGCCGAAACACATCTGACAAATCTCAGTCAGAGATAAAAAGCAGATTCAACTAATCAGACGAGCTACCTTCAACTAATAAAAAAAATTGTATATTGCAGTTAATATAAGTTAATTTGTTGTTGATGCTTTCTGTGAACTTGGTTGTTCATCCATGTTTCACTAAGTTACAAAATAGTTGACTCTTTTGTTAAAATATCCATGGTTCCTCATAACGAAAATCCTCCTTGTATCAAATGTCCTTCAGGTCCTTCTTACCCCCCACGTCTTTCTGTACATAAATCTCGTACTTTACTGCTAGTGAGGAAAGTTTTTGTTGTTGGTGTTAAATGGAAGAGAGCTAACTGTTAAGTTGAGAAAAATGACGCGTCAGTAACCTGCTGCGGTCGGATTAACCTTTTCCACCACGTACAAAAACCGCTTTCTGCTCGACTCACAATTACTCTCCTCTCCCACTTTCCCATTCTCCGGCCGTATTTTCATTTCAACAAGATTAATCGACAACTTACTTTTCCCTCTTTTACAGCGCCTGGAGAAAAACCGGCCAAAGTTGAGTTTTTGAAAAAAAAGTAATGACGTGAATAACTTTAAACTCTGAAAATGCATTCAATTTCAATGGGGTAGCCCTTAGAACTAAGCAAAAGTTTGTCGAAATTTTTGTAAATAATAAAAAATTATTCTACCTACAGATTTTGTTTTATAGGACAAACCAAAATTGACCCTTCATCTACAGTATTTAATTGTTATTAAAATTAGACCCGATATTTTTTCAATCTTTAATTACACAAATAAATTTTTTTACGTTATTTCACTATCAAAATCGCAAGATCCGCTGATGAAGGCGCGGTCTAAACGCGTCAGACCATGAACAACCGCGATAACAGGCGAGCCAAGAAATCATGGGTAATGAGATATCATCTGAAATGATCGATCATCTACACTCAACTGGGTCTGGGAGAGATGCCGCTTTCGGAAATGGATCGTCAGCGCTCAACGGCCCAAACCGAGAAATGACGTTTCTACTGATAAACGAAATTTTAGACTTTATCCAATCGCTTACGGGCTTAATTATATATTGGATAAGTGAGAGAATAATTATTGCACAAATTTGAAGAAAAAACAATGTTTTAAAAATTACAAATTACAAAACGAATTTGGCCCTTTTCCAAATATTTGTTTTGTATGTGAGTAAATAAATATCTTAGCTTTTAAATGTACAACAGAGAGAGAGAGAGAGAGAGAGAGAGAGAGAGAGAGAGAGAGAGAGAGAGAGAGTGAGAGTGAGAGAGGAGAGAGTGAGAGAGAGAGAAGGTTAAAGAGAGAGATGAGAGAGAGAGGGAGAGAAAAAAGAGGTAGTAAGAAAAGTGAATGTAAGATAGAGAGGAAAGAAAGAGTGAGAGAAAGCGAGAGAGGGTGAGAGAGAGAGTGTGTGTGAAAGAGGGAAAAATGTAGAAAATAATGTAGAGAGATGAAAGAGAAAGGAGATGGATATAAAGAAGATAGGTTAGTTCATATTTTTATTAAGAGGAAAATTATTTAAAAATTGATGATACAACTTTACAAATTCACTTTCTCCTCCAGCGGAATTTTACATATCAAAATAAATTTGAAACTCGATAAATTAATTTTATTTGTGGATATTGTATTTTGAAAATTTCCGCACGATTAGACCTCAGTGTACGCGCAATCTTAGTACGAAAGTATAATAAATACGTACTTTGCCGCCTTCGGTTTATTTAGCTAATAAGTTCACGTTGTTACAACTTCATTTTCGTCTTATTTGAAGAGAAATTGTTTAAATTTTAATGGAGTAGCTGACAAGTTTTGCGACATAGCTTAACAAATTGAGTTTCACCTCGAGGGCAATTCTACATGTCCGACTGTTGCAAAATCCTGTTAGTCGCTATTCTGAGATGACTTCGCCGTGTAATTCGCGTGAAACTATGGAACCTTGTAATTGCCTTTCTCGTAAAATTATTACCCCAAGGGCTAATATTATTTTCAAGTAGCGGTTCAAATGTTATTGGGTACTAAAAGAAATTATCTTGGACTAAAAAAACAAAAATTTAAACTCATGGTCACATAAAATATTCACAAATAAAAATATATATATTCTATATAGGCTAAAATTAAAAAATACCTGCGTTTTTTGTTAAAATGAACGGGACCGCTGTGTGTTAGGAGTGAAATGTTGGCAATTTTCCGTTACTTGTTCTAGAACAATATCTAAGTCATTTCTAAATTGAGATAAATTGTCATTTTTATCGTACAGGTGTCTACTATAATGCCCCGTAATGAATAACGACAGTTTTAGTTATCGATAGAAAATCACCCAAAGGATCGATTTTCCATATGGTAACTCACTAAAGTCACGAAGGTGGCTCAGGTGAAACATCCAACATAAAAAGATGAGGAATTGTACTATGCACATTAATATAATGTGTTCATGATAATTATTATCCTCAATGTTTTGTCATGAATTATTGTTGGTAAAATAATAAACGATTAATTAAGGTTTTTAGTTGAGATAAAAAAATCAGTGTCACGAGCGGGATTCGAACCCACGATCTTCGGCTAGATACGCCGCTGCTGTACCACTTGAGCTATCGTGACCTCGATCCACTCGGACACCAACTTCCCATCTCGACCCCACCTTTTGAATTTTCCCTCCTTTTTGCCATTTTTCAAATGTCGTCTAATCTATTTCATTCTCGGCGACAAATGAAATGGACACGGAGAGGTTTACACACACACACACACACACAAGTGGGGTTGAGATGGGAAGTTGGTATCCGAGTGGATCGAAGTCACGATAGCTCAAGTGGTAGAGAAGCGGCGTATTTAGTCGAAGGTCGTGGGTTCGAATCCCGCTCGTGACACTGCCTTTTTTATCTCAACTACAAACCTTAATTAATTGAAAGATATTAACTGGCCAAGCGGACCACGAAAATTAGTTAATTTAATAATCAACAATTTTGTTTTCGCGTCTTTTCAAATAACGTTTTTCTCAAGTAAACGATCTCTTTCATTCCTCGCCACATACAAATTCTAAAAAATAGCTACTTCAAGTATACAAACCCATCTAAACGATATTCACGAATAAACCAAAATATGGATAATAAAAATTAATGAACATGATAAAAAATATAGTATACAAATAAAAGTATCCACATAACATTCACTCTATGCCCACTTGACAGTATGCTCTAAAGGCGAAAAAGCGGACATAATGCTACGTTTTAATTATTTTTAATTATATCATTAAACGACCTGTATCAGCTATTAGATAAATGGGACATACTTTTATTGGTACATGTGTACATAATTATCAAAGAACTAATGGACATAAACACGTCTGCCGGAGATTGTTGCCAAAATAAATTCCTCTTCTTTATAATGATAATGATTTTTTTGTAGAATGTAAAAAATTATAATAAATAAAATGAGAAAATATATAAAACCAAATGGTCTTGCTCCCGTACTAACTGAAAAACAGGTGAAACGTAAGTAAAAGGGGAAACATACACTAATATTAATATAAAATTAAGGTGAGAACACATGAAATCTACAGATATCTTCAAGCATACCAGGCATACTGCGCCAGGATATGAGTGTATACTCAATTCAATATTTGAAGGATTTTTTCTCTTTTCAACACTACCTCAACGAAATGTGCTAAGCGTGTCAACATCACCCGATTCAACATCCATCCTGTTTGTCTTCTCCTCCCTCCCTCTCTCACTTTCTTTCTTTCTTTCTTGCATTCTTGCCTACTTTCATTCTTTCTTTCTATCTTTCTTTCTTTCTTGCCTTCTTTCATTCTTTCTTTATCAACATTCTTATTTGTCTCAACTATCTTTACTCTCTTCTACTATCTTACTATCTTCTGTATAAAATCTCTTTCACGCTCTCCCTCTCTCCATCTCTCTATCTCTTTCTACTTTTCTCTCGCTTCCCTTTCCCTCTCTCTTCTCTCTATACATATACATATACTGATACAACAATTTGCATTAAAATAAATTAAAACTTTTTTATTAAAGAAGGGTGCGATGTTTATTGACATATTTCAATTCAATTTCATATCATGTTACATTATAACATATGGTGGATTATTTAGAGGGAAGCGATCCAATATTAATGGCCATTTTTTCCATTAAATGATTATTTGAGGAAGAATATTTTTCCAGTATTATTTTTTTTTAAAATAAGATAAATCATTGGTAAATTAAATTACTTAGGCAATCAGACCTTTTTTTAAAATTTAAATACCCCAATATTTATGAAAACCAATTTGTTTGTATTTGTAAATTGCTTTTTTTAGACTTTCGTCGTCCAATACGAGTTTAATAATGGAAAGAAATTTTTTGTAGGAGAGTTAGTGAGTTTTGTCTCGTGAAGTCTTCTTGTATTTTAAGTTCACTTATTAATTGTTTATTCGATGAGAGTCTTATCGTTTGTTATTTCGTACGCGTTATTCGCTTGGCAATTATTAGTTGTCTAAGCTGGGCCGGCAGTATGAGACCGATTAAATATTTATTTGGTTTTATTGGAAGTATCGATGTCCACAAACTTTTGTTGGATGGTTGTGGTGAATTTATAATTTGTTACATCTAGGTCGTCTTGTATTCAATGATATTGTTATAAATTTTTCAAACCTAAACAATTATCGTTAAGTTTTTGCATTAAATACTTTCTCTTTCTGACAAATGAATTTTCAAGACAATTAAAGAAGGGAGATTTTTATATCAAACCCCTTTTAAGGGAAAACGGTACACAATCATTTATTTCTCGTCATTTCTAAATTTATTCGATTTGCCGTTCCAGGACGGTAATTCGCAATCCGTGGCTGCTTTTTATCGCATTTCCCCCCTTCCAATTGCGTTAAATGCTTTGATACAAGAAGCCATTTAAATAACAACTGTGAAAAATCAACCAGGGTTGTTGGACCAGCGGGAGGGAATGGTCGGCCTTTTCATTTAATCCATTAATCTCTCTCGGGAGATTGTAGAAAATTGATTGGGCCGGCTTTGACGTCTGATCCAAAAAAAATCCACCTTTACATCTTGCTCGTGAATGGGTTAATTTTAAAACATGAATTTTTTCCTGTTTCTGCCCCGTGCTTTAGTTGTTACACCCTTAATATTTCATGCAGGAACATTCGTCCAGAGAGTAATTTTACTTCTCATTGATAGAAAATTACGCTCGTTCCACCTCGGATCCGATTGTGGTAAAATGAAAAAAAATAACATCAGACAAAATCAAACTGAGACATTTCCTATGGGATAAAATCGCCGGCCCTTTTCATTTCTTCCATTAATCTCCAGGGTAATGTAGAAAATTGATTGCTTTTATCCCCGATTGAAAATTTATTAATAAAAAAAACAATATTCAATCAAAACTTATAGTTAGTATAATGCCGAAACTCGTTTGAATAGTTCAACAAACAGCGAGTGAAGACGGACCCAATAAATGACCCAATGACGGTTCAACATACATTTTTATCATTTTCCGAACCAATATTTTAACTCTAATTTGCATGGAAGAAACTTAGCAATTTACTACCGTTTATAGGAGGAGAATTCTATCATTAGCTATAATACAATTAATTAAGGTTTTTAGTTGAAATAAAAAAGCCAATGGCACGAGCGGGATTCGATTTTTATTTCAACTAAAACCTTAATTAATTGTAATATATTACTTGGTCAAGCAGACCACGAAATTAGTGAATTTAATGAATTTAAATGAAGTATACTTGACTAAAGCTCTTCGTGGCCATTTCATGTGTCGCCGAGAATCCAATCCGATTACACGACATTTGAAAAATGGCAAAAAGGAGGGAAAATTCAAAAGGTGCGGTTGAGATGGGAAGTTAGCGTCCGAGTGGATCGAAGTCACGATAGCTCAGGTGGTAGAGCAGCAGCGTATCTAGCCGAAGGTCGTGGGTTCGAATCTCGCTCGTACCATTGACTTTTTTATCTCAACTAAAAACCTTAATTAATTGTAATATATTAATTGGTCAAGCGGACCACGAAATTAGTGAAATTATTATTATTTTTGAATATGGTGAAATTTGCGTCGTGTATGGTCCTCTTCACTGTCATTTAGGCTTTTGAACAGGGTTTTGAAAAGTACTGAGCTACTAACCAGTCCGCAAAAGAGTTCTTTAAATATTACAGACTGGAACACCCCACACGACCGCTACTGTTAGTGACGTCTTCATATTAATCCATATATGTTTAGCGGTGAAAATTGACCTATTGAATTATTTCAATTAATTATACATTTTATCTAAAATCTCGGTTGAGACGAAAAAGTTAGTGTCACGAGCGGGATTCCAACCCACGACCTTCGGCTCATAACGCCGCTGCTCTAGTCACTTACAAGTCACGATAGATCAAGTGGTTAAAGCAGCGGCGTATTGAGGGGTTCGAATCCCGCTCGTGATACTAACTCTTCCATCTCAACCAAGAATTTAGATAAAATTTATAATTAATTGAAATTCTTCATATTATTTCTCATCTGTAGTGATGATAGGACAGTAATAATAAAGTAAGCTTCATCTCTTGAATTATCACTGGAATCATCGGTCTGTCAAAAAAAACGTGATGTTGTTCGTTCCTTGATTTCACCGAAAAAAATAAAAAACTACTGATTTCGATTTTCTTTCTTTTTTTACGAGGGTTAGCAACAGCAGAGGTCATATCCCCTCGGGGTGCTAGTGTTTTTGAAAAAAAGACCATTTGTAAGTATGTCGGGTTCGAAAACAGGGCCGCTGGATTCGAACCCGGGGCCTTTACCTTACAGTTGTGAGCGGCGTGTCAACGCCAAAACCGTTGCGGCCACCGACGCCCCTTCGATATTTTTGAAGTAGTTTCTTGGGTGGATCCGTGTCACTGATGAATTAGTAACTGATTAGTGATTACAGTACAAAGTTCCGTTTATTTTGAGTCGATCTGATTTCGACGGCCTAACTTGAACTCCTTATTAAAAATTATTTGTCACAGTTTGATCATATCATACTAACTTGGTCCCCCTGTTCTCGCTACATCTGTACTTTTTCTAATATAGACTCAAACTCCCTTATTAAAAGGTGGTTCTTATTCTCAGAAAATAGTTATTTAAAAAGATTAAACAACATACTCACCCCACCTTTATCATTTTCTATAGACTTGTACACTCTTTGTTGAAAACTCACATTAAGTCTTTTTTTATCCTATTTTGATTCTATTCTGTTTATTTGAACGTTAATTGAGGAATATGTTTATAAAGTTTTTTATATATTAAGTATTCAATGTAATGTAGCATGCAGAACATCCAAAATGTTAATACATATATTTCCTTAACTCCCCCTCCCTAGTGAGGAAAATTTTTTTAAAAATGTGAAAACGATCTTCGATAAAAGAAACTTGTAATTATTAAGTCCAGCTTCACTCCTAAATCTCAATGCACAAAGTATATAGATTAAAAACTTTTAGACAATTTTAGCTTACTTATTAAATAAATTAATTGTGCAAATAATATACTAAAACGAAAAAAAAATAGCTTGAGGAAAAAACCATTCGGATAGGGATTAAACAGTTCGATCATTTTTATCTTTTGACCAACTTATCGCACGTCAAATGGTAAATTCTTGCCCATTAAATCCCATCATTTTTTGACAGTTACGGTCAAAACACGCCCAAACCAAACGGATCGTGCGTCGCGGCCATTTATCGTTTAACAATGGATATGCCGTCATTATCTAAACCGATCGTCCTTGGATGAAACGGCACATGGGTTGCCTAAGGTTTATGAGGGATGTTAAATCATCAGTGGGTCGCGGACAATCGTACTCTATGTGCCGTTCTCCCTCGGGAACCGTCACTGGCCAATCGGAAGTTGTAAGTTCAACTTTTCAACGACTTCGACGAACCGCTAATGACCTTCCTTGATGCCGGTTACCTCGGTTTAACTTTTAGCCGACCTGAGCTTTCGTACTTTACAACCCAGTATTTATGCTTCTGTAAGACACTACTAAATACAGCATTTCTTGTATACATAGTTTATTGCTTAACTAAAAAGATTTTCCTTTAGTTCGTTCAGTTCGGAATTTAATTTGTGAAAGCTTCAACGGCCTATCGTTTCAGATCTCATCGGGAACAGAAATCAATGATACTCCCATAGACGGTGGCACGAACGACTTTCCCACCATTTCATTTAATGAATTGCCTTTGTAGATAAATAATGACTGGTTCCGCAACCTTTCCATCATCGTGTAATCGACTTTTTATTCCTGATTAGATTATGGAACAATTGCAAAGCGAAGCATGACGGTACCCGAGATGTACTTTCGTCTATTCTATAAAATTTATCTTCTCAATGTACTGAAATAATTTTGTATAGTAAAAATAAATTTTATTGTTCGGTAGATGTTAAAGTTAGTAAATTTATATCGTCACCATTACTGTCTTTGGCCCAAACTTGTCGACATATGTGATAACTGTAATGAAACTGTTTGTTCAAACATTTTTTATTTTATCATCAAGCAATTCTGCCTTTGGAAAACATTCAACTTATGTTGAAAAATAAATAAAGAAAGAAAGAAGGAAATGCTTCAATTCTAATTACCTAATTTTCGTGGTCCGCTTGACCAATAATATCTTTCAATTAATTATGGTTTTCAGTTGAGATAAAAAGTCAGTGTCACGCGCGGGATTCGAACGCGCGACCTTCGGCTAGATACGCCGCTGCTCTACCACTTGAGCTATCGTGAATTCGATCCACTCGGACACTAACTTCCCATCTCAACCCCACCTTCTGAATTTTCCCTTCTTTTTGACATTTTTCAAATGTCGTGTAATCTATTTGATTCTCGGCGACTAATGAAACGGCCACAGAGGGCTTTAATGAAGATATACTTCATTTTAAATTAATAAATTCGCTAGTTGTCGTGGTCCGCCTGACCAGTTAATATCTTTCAATTAATTAAGGTTTTTTGATGAGATAAAAAACATTTGAAAAATGGCAAAAAGGAGGGAAAATTCAAAAGGTGGGGTTGAGATGGGAAATTAGTGTCCGAGTGGATCGAATTCACGATAGCTCAAGTGGTAGAGTAGCGGCGTATCTAGCCGAAGGTCGTGGGTTCAAATCCCGCTCGTGACACTGACTTTTTCATGATACCTAAAACCCTTAATTAATTGAAATATTTTAATTCTAATATAACATAAATGGATATTGCCGGATTCATGAAGACAACTTGCAAAAATTTGCCTACTGCCTCAAACTCAATAGTATGCGGCATCAAAAATTCGCCGATATTTATGATTTATGAACCCTGCTATTTGATGAGTATAAATAAATATGGGGGATAAAATGGGTTGAATTCTATTGTTAATAAAAAAATGCTGGACTTAATATTGCTGTTTAGAAAAACAAAATTAAGATAGTTAGAGACATGTAAATGAAAAGATCATTCCTTGGTTTTTATTGAAACCAAAAAATAAAAATTAATGCATTCCAATTCTAATTCTATTGATAAGCTAAATTTGTTAAACAAAATTCGAATCGTGAGAACGCGCCTTAAGCCCAACTCTTTCCCTTTTCTTTTCTAACAGTCTTAATATTCTTCCTAACAACTTACGGTTGATCAAACTACCTAATCCTAAATCCTACGAAAAATACTAGATGCTACATTTTATGTATCAAACTTAACTATACATACAAACTTAAATATTCCTTTCGTACGGGAAGAAATCCGTTCCGATTACCGCAAATTTCAAAAAACCATCGCAACGATTGTAAATCAGCTCATCAGAAACTTGGCATACCGACGAATTTCCTCGAATTCTGTTGCAGACTGAAGAGCCAATGCCCGTGAGATCTTCAAGGAAGTGATGGTGATGATAGTGAATGTGGTAATGGCCCAAGTATTAAGCCAGAAACACACTTACCCGATGCTACACCCGTCGCATGGTAAGGATGATTCGTAACGACCAAATTTCAGCTTTGATGGTGTCGAAATTACATGAGCGGGGAACACACTTACCCGATCCTACGCTATGCGACGCTACCCGACGCAAATCCAAACTCCGATTTTCCATAAGGTTGCATTACCCCCGTGCACATCTACCCGATGCTACCCGACGCAAATCCAAACTCCGATTTTCCATAAGGTTGCATTACCCCCGTGCACTGTCCAGATTTTCGTCGGGTCGCATCGAGTACAGTTTAAGACAAAAGAACCTGACACTCATATTTTTATTCAAACTACATGTATTATTGTCGTTATATTAATTACAACGTACTTATTTTAATATAAACCTAATTAACTGTGATTAAAAATTAATTAGTTTTTATTTAAAAAATTAATTTTAATGGTTTGGTACAAAATTAATCAAAACACCGGAATACGATTTTTTGATATAATGAATTTAACTAACAATTTATTGTACTCGCTTCGGCGGTACATATACTAAAATTGGAACAATTTATTACACGGTTTTGCTCATAAAATTTAATTAACAATTTATTTCATAGTTTTGCTCGTAAAATTACACCATTTTGTAATGTCGGGTAGCATCAGAACAGGACACTCATATTTTTTGTAGTTTATTTCAAACTAAGTACATGTAATTTTGTCGTTATATTAATTCCAACGTGTTATTTTAATGTAAACCAAATTAAACGAGATAAAAATGCATAAGTTTTTATAAACATTGTTTAATTATGATGGTTAGGAGTAACTTTATTTAAAACAATTAAGTTTAATAAACAATTTATTAGATGGTTGTGCTCATAAAATTTAACTAACGTTTTATTACAAGGTTGTGCTCAAAATAGTGCATTAAGAACAAAAGATGCGTTGCGATTGTGATAGTGATTATTGTGATAAACTGTACGCGACGTGTACTTGCGACGGATAGATGTGCACACCCCACCAAAACGTGGCAAGGCGTCGGGTAGCATCGGGTAGCGTCGCATGGCGTACCATCGGGTAAGTGTGTTCCTGGCATTAAACAGACAATGTTTTATATCATTGGAGTAATGCCAATGGGTATTTTCTCCACTCTTGTTTTACAAATTTGTTTTTCAAATTTACAAAAAAAATACAGTTAAATTCCAGTCATGTTAATAGAATTTTATTAAAAAAACACAAAGTAATCTCCTCCGCCAGAAAACCCAAACGTCTCCGAGTCCTCGGCAACTAACAGTCATGCGATAAATCGAGTTAGCCAGTAATTGGAATGAAATTCCAGCGTCAGCCAAGCGGTCAGGCCCGGTGGATATTTGCATACTGGAATGACCCGGGACCGACCGCGAATTTCCACCGGCTCTTAATCTCCCTGTTCGGCCGCCTTTTCGAATTAGACCAGTGACGGAACGTTGATAATCCCCGGATGTGGGACGCTCGGGAAACGTGCTATACGGGAAATAGGGACGGCGGAGATAAAATACGTGAGATCATTTTTTTACGATTTTCCTCGAGTGGGTACGATATGGATTTATTCCCGTTCGATCCCCCTCTTTTTCCCACGTTAAACCGACGGGGTTTAGAAACTTGTTAAACGGGGGGAGAAAAGGAAAAGAAAAAAATAAACTGGCCGACTTGTAAGACTTCAACTTAAAAGAACTTTTATCATGTTTGAGGTGTAAACACGTTTTGTACTCTTCTGTAGATATATTTAAACATTTTATACACTTAATAATACCTTTAATAATTCCTAAAGAAAATAAGCCCATTTTTTACATGGAATTAATTTTTTTTTGTACGCGTTATGAAATAGCACTTGGATTGTTGGATGATGGATGAACTGGATTCATTTCGCCTTTATAAAATGATAAATTATAACTACTACAGGCGTCATTATTTATAAAATACAGACTAACAATTCTTATGGTAAAAAACGCAATGAAAAAAGTTGAGTAAAATTACAAAAAAATGAACACATCAGGCTCCTATTTATCATAATATTTTCAATTATAGTTTAAATTTAATATAACCTCTAAATAGAATAATTGAAAAAGGGAAAAAAGTATATAATGTATTATCATCAACAGCCAGTTATGTTCCATGGTGTGTAATGTGAAAGCCTGTTTTCATTTCTGACAACTTTTGTTTAGCCGGAAGGGTTGTGGATATTTTCCTTTGAAAACAAAACTAGCTTTCTATTCAACGTAAGTCCGGGGTTAATCGACGTGATGGGGCATCGACCCTACTCTATAATTGTTCTGAATAAACCCGAACTTGGACGAATTTGATAACTGACAAAGCTTGACGTTCAGCCTTATTCGGAATGAAGTTGTGTCGGAGTAGATAAACAGGGAGTTTTGTCTCAGTCGTCAACAGTAGAGAACAGCGCTAAAACAATTTCAATCAACCTGCTGTCAATATCTGTGGAAACTTTATTTCCCACTCGGTTACTTCAATATACATTTCTATTTCACAAGATAAAAATAAACCTTCTGTTGTGAAGACTATCTTTGTCGAAGTGGAAGCTTATAATTATTCAAGCAGCAATATCATGATATGATATTAACCATCACCGGGTTTTTTTAATGTTACATTATCACGTGAATTGTAGCAATCAATATCAAAACGGATATCATTAAGTATTGGAAATATCCGTTTATCATGTGCTTAAATTCTCATACGGAAATACCCATTTCACTATTTAACCTCAATAACAAGAGTATAAAGTTCCGTAGATCGCTGCGTGAAGTTCGCATTAACGTCTTCACAAAAAATATTATATTGATTTCTATCCATAGAATCACAATTATGTGTTGACCCTATCGTATTAGTGTTGCATTAAATTCTCAAACAAAATTGTTGCATTCATTTACACTCATAGAATCACTAACTTGGTCATCGCTGTATTAAGTTATCACGAAAATTGGTGGTTTTAATTTATAGCCGCTCAATCATTATCAAGGAGTGACCATATCCAGTTATCGATTAATTAGATTCTCATAAAACCAATTTTGGCCTCGATTTCTACTCATAGAATCACAGTTATGTATTGATTGATCCTGCGTTAACTTTCCTCCAAAGTGTGCCTCCTTCCTAAAAAGTGTGGCATGTATGTCTAATGTGATAGGAAGTGTTATGGATTTACCCTATCCAGATATGTCTACGTCAAGATCCCACAAAAAATTGTGGCATTGCTTTCTATTCATAGAATTACTTATAAGTATTGACTCTATCAAGGCTTCACTGCGTTAAGTCCTCACACAACATTATAGCTTAGATATTTAAAGTCATAGTAGGTGTTAAGTATTGACTCTGTCCAGATATCGCTGCATTCAATTTTCACAAAAAAATTGTAGCTTAGATATTTGAAGTCAAAGTAACTGTTAAGTATGGACCCAATCCAGATTTCGCTGTGTAAGTTCTCACAAAAAACTCTACCTTAGATATTTCAAGTCATAATAAATGCTAAGGATTGAACCTTACCAGATATCGCTGGGTTCAGTTCTCACAAAAAATTGTACCTTAGACATTTCAAGTCACAATAAGTGCTAAGGATTGACTATCTAGATATTGCTGCGTTCCGTTATCACAAAAAATTGTAGCATTGATTTCTATCCATAGAATCTCCTTTAAATATTGACGCGATCCTGCTGTCGCTTCGTTCATTTTTCACAAAAAATTGTGGGATTGATTGCTATCCACAGAATTACTTATAAGTATTGACTCTATCAAGGTATCATTGTGTTAAGTCCTCACACAACATTGTACCTTAGATATTTATAGTCATAGTAGGTGTTAAGTATTGACTCTGTCCAGATATCGCTGCATTCAATTTTCACAAAAAAATTGTAGCTTAGATATTTGTCTTCAAATGTCTGAAGTCAAATTAACTGTTAAGTATTGACCCTATCCAGATTTCGCTGTGTAAGTTCTCACAAAAAATTGTACCTTAGATATTTCAAGTCATAATAAGTGCTAAGGATTGATCCTATCTAGATATTGCTGCGTTCATTTCTCACAAAAATTGTGGCATTGATTTCTATCCACAGAATTATTTATAAGTATTGACTCTATCAAGGTATCACTACGTTAAGTCCTTAGACAACATTGTAGCTTAGATATTTGAAGTCATAGTAACTGTTAAGTATTGCCCCTATCCAGATTTCGCTGTGTAAGTTCTCACAAAAAACTCTACCTTAGATATTTCAAGTCATAATAAATGCTAAGGATTGACCCTTACCAGATATCGATGATTTCAGTTCTCACAAAAAAATGTACCTTAGACATTTCAAGTCATAATAAGTGCTAAGTTCATTAATTTCGTGGTCCGCTTGACCAATTAATATATTACAATTAATTAAGGTTTTTACTTAAGATAAAAAAGTCAATGGCACGAGCGGGATTCGAACCCACGATCTTCGGCTTGATACGCCGCTGCTCTACCACTTGAGCTATCGTGACTTCAAGTGGTCAAGACCTTAGTTAATCTTTAACTTCATAGTAACTGTTAAGGAATAGCTTTGTCTAGTTATCTCTTCATAACTTCTAACAAAAATCTTTGTATAAATTTCTAAAAAATTCATAAATCGGCAGAGTCACCATTGAGTATATGTTGTCATTGAGTTATGTTCTCAGCTAAAATTGGGGCACCTCCTAAGAAAAATCTCTTTCCAGTTATTCAAAAATATCGATATGAACAGCAAAAGAGACATAAATTTAAATATTTACCATATCGGTCATTGTGGCATTGTCATATTGTTGTTAATTTGTTTACCAATTCAAAAGCAACGGAAGGTAAACAAATTGTTTATCTAGAATACTAAAAAAAATCTTATTTTTTCAAATTTAATTTGTATGTTATTAAGTGATATACACAATGTCGTTATTTACAAAATTTTTGTTTTGTTTTTCAGGTAACTATTTATTATACATTGTTCGAAGGGAATAAAGGTAAATTTGGTTTTATTTTTCCAATGAATTATAGCTCATTAAAAACTTAACGGTGTCACTGTATAAGCTGCCAATAAGTATTTATGCTTAATGTTTAATTTGCTAAGAATTCAGCCTTTTGATTGGAACGTCCCGCTTTGAATATTTGCAGTCATTAAATTAATAAAATATTGCCCTTTCGCTCCGGAAACTCTGTTCATATCCGACCTCATTAAAAACGGAACGTAAGATTGATAAATTAATTGTTGCTCAATTTCTCTTTGACAGTATAATACGAAATAACAAGTCTGTATAAAAGTTAATTGAAGAGTACTGGGTTTTGTCTAAAGGGGCAAATTTTCACGACGGGCTTTGTCTGGCTTTCAACGCCTATTTTATTATAATACTCATCCCTTTTCATCTCAGATAATAATACCAAGTCGGAGCGATAACATCATTAATAAACGTTATACTTACAAGTATTACAAATATTCTAAAAATATTCTCTTTTCAGTCAATATGGAATGTTTTTAATTTTACCAATAAAGTTTAAATAAGTTACTATTTTATGCAATTTTTGTTTCTTCGTTGATAAGATTTTTTTATTACTTAATTTGCAATATTTTTCAAACTGGTATTTAAAGACAGCTTTAGTTGATTTGGAACCAAGTAAAATATTTTTTTTTCGAGTATGCAATTATATTAATGGACGAAAGGTTTCCCTAAAGAAATAGTCATTTTTTGGACGAGGTGGCAGTCTGAAGGAGCAAGGTCCTGTAGTGCCCTTGCACTGCTATATTCATCCTGATCAGAGAAACATGTTTTTAGCATAACGACCACTTTTCATCGAAAACTAGCCTTCTCTCGGTGATTTAAATCTTTCAGTGTAGGATATGTTGCTTGCCTTACCAAATGGGGCGTTTCATGGAGGTCGCAGTTTAAAAAAGCAAGGTCCTGCAACTACAATATTCATCCTTAGTTGAGATACTTAATAAGTTTTTAGCCTAGAGACCACTTTTGGTGGAAAACTAGTCTTCTCTTCATGTTTTAAATCTTTCAATGAAGGATAGGTTACTTGCGTAACCAAAAATAAAGGCATTGCATGGGGGTGGCAGTTTGTAGGAACAACTCAGGTCCACAGGATTCGGTCGTAGCTCAGCGCCATCATTTTTAGTTTTTGATTTTATGTTTGAATTTTGTGGGTGAGTTTTGTCTTCTTTGTTTGATCGTGCGTAATAATCTTGATCCACTTATAATCGCTTTGTCTGCCCTGAGCTGTATAATTTTTTCTGACCCTGATCATTAGTCAGCTATTATGTACAGTGCTTACTTTATGAAATCTATTTTGATTGTGAGTTATTAGGTATATTTATCCATTTTGGAATTATTATTTATGTGTGAAGTGGCATGGAGGTGGCAGTCTGAAGGAGCAAGGTCCTGTAAAGCCCTGCAACTACAATATTCATCCTTATCTGAGATACATAACAAATTTTTAGCCTAGACACTTTTGATTGAAAACTAGTCTACTCACCATGTTTTAAATCTTTCATTGAAGGATAGGTCGCTAGTTAACCAGAAAAAAGGGCATTGCATGCAGGTGGCAGTCTGAAGGAACAACTCAGGTCCACAGGATTCGGTCGGAGCTCAGCGCCATCATTTTTAGTTTTTGATTTTATGTTTGAATTTTGTGGGTGGGTTTTGTCTTCTTTGTTTGATCGTGCTTAATAATTTGATCCGCCTATACTCGCTTTGTCTGCCCTGAGCTGTATAATTTTTTCTGACGTTGATCATTAGGTCAGTTACTACATACATACAGTGATTACTTTGTAAAATCTATTTTGTTTGGATGGTATTAGGTATGTTTATCCATTTTGTAATTATTATTTACGTGTGAAGTTTTTTCAGTTTTACTTCTAGAGTGATACATATACGTAGAAGTGAAAATAATCTTCAACCCTTCCTCCCTTCGCATTTTTTTCCGTCGTCCTTATCGATATACTTTTCTTATTGCCCCGCCGTTTTAACAGTCTACAGCAAGGAGATATACAACAAATGAAAGGAGCGATTTCCCTCCGGCAAATTAATCAGTTCCGATACGGGAGCTTTTGTCCGCCTTTTACCAACGCAGGCTCAACAAAGGTGGGAACCGTTGGCTCGACAAAAGGCGAATGAGAAACAAGAGAGAGATAGAGAGAGCATAAGTTGCCTTTTAAGATTGAAATTTAAAAAAAAAATTACGATAAGAAGAACAAGTCTTGGAAATGTACAATATTTAGAACAATGTCTTCAATAGAACGCACAAAATTCTCAGATTCCTGAAACAATCCTGCTCGGAGGGCGATTGTAGTTTTTTCCTTTAAATTTATGGCCTAATGAACTTGTAGATCAAATGTTTATCAATAATACAAATTTTTGGGTTGTAGCTTACCTTGGGGGTTGTAGATCATCTTAAAATGTACTGCTCACGTTTTGCTTCTGTGCATTGCGTAGATATATTGGCTAAGATCAACTTAAATTGTCCTCAAGTCCCTACATCAAAGAATTAAGTAGAGAGACTATATTAACATTATTGATGTTTCAATTTTGTCCTTGGTATATTGTATCCTTGTTTTGTAGAAGATATCATTATCGGTCGATTACAAATTGAAGCGTATTGATCCTGCCAAGTATGATGTATGACAGAATTGATGTTATCTTTAATTGAGTTTTTTTGTCATTAATCATTTTTATGTAAAATGAGTTTCTGTAATGGCTTTTATGCAAACGAGCCGGCCTCGAAACTAGGTGAATACAGATACAGACAAAAACCGATCTATCCATGTCTTTTTTTTCCAGCTCGAGCGTTATTTCGCATACTGATCCTCGAGGACACCTGGAAAACATTTTTTGTTCCGCCTGGACAACACGTGGAATAAAGCCCGATGTCAAAATTCCGTCCAGGCGGATTGAGTAATATTATTTTGCAAACGTCGCCTTTCATATTGAAGCTTTTCATCCTCGCCGACACCTGTGAACTCATTCAATAAGCGTCCCTATTCCGCCACTTTGCATTCCGGGCGAAACTCATTGGTAGGTACACGGGGAAAGCAATTTGTCGGCTGTACGGGCGGAGATAGGAACAGCGCCCGTTTGTGAAAAATGCACGGAACGTTTATTTACGGTATTGTGTAGAACCCGCAAATATTGTTTTATCCCAATATTTTATATCTGGTCCATATCCAGATAACTCTGAGTTCTCGCAGATTCCCTTAAGTGAGCCTAGCTTTGTAATACACAAAAATGGGTTTATTTAGAACTAAAAACCAATAACTTTTTAAACAAACAAATGTTATACTATAAGTATTCAACAATAGTCAGTGTTATTTCCGATCTTTTTGTTTTATTTTTCTTTGACAGTCCTGTCCTCGTTTTGAACATTTGGAAGATATTTACTACAGCCATTTCCATAAATTTACAAAAAATAAAAAAATGAGCCATTTTACTAGCTATTTAAATTAACATTTTTTCTGAATTAGTTTTCTCAGTTTATTTTTACTATGCCTTGACCATTAAAATTATAATTTTAGCTACTTTTACAAATTCATTAAACTCGTGTAGAAATGTGTTGTGATTAGTGACCGTTAATCGATAATTATTCAAAAATCGTGAGATGCGGTCTGGTGTAATGTAGATTTCAGAAAAACATTTTCTTTATCGTGCCAACGTTTCGATCTTTACTGAGATCATCTTCAGGGCCTGGGATTTACAAACATTGTTTACATTTAACAAATACATTTAGGATGTGGAAAAGTGAATTTATATAATGCAAAATATATTTTTTTTAATCAATCAGGCCCTGAAGATGATCTCAATAAAGATCGAAACGTGGGCACGATAAAGAAAATGCTTTTTTGAAACCTACATCACACCTGACCGCATCTCACGATTTCTGAATAATTAATTTCATTAAAGTTTGACTATTCTTACAAAATTTCGTCTTACTCATTCTCTAATTAAAATTCATTACGAATGAAATAATCCAGGTTAATTTTTAGATTGGTTTTGTCCATAATAATATTGATAATAATATAATAATTTTAAATCTTTGTTTCGCTAAAAAAAGATAAAACTCAAAAGATAACAGTTTTTTAACTCGAATAATTTAAATTTTTTAAGTAATATTTCCATTCCAGCATGCTACCGATTTTCTTTCTCTTTGTCCCGAAAATCAAGAGATGCACAATAATCTTTCACACTCCCTTTCTCTTTGACTCTCTCTCTCTCTCTCTCTCTCTCTCTCTCTCTCTCTCTCTCTCTCTCTCTCTCTCTCTCTCTCTCTTCCCTCCCTTTCTGTTTTTCTTCTTTTTCTCACTTGTCTTCGCTAGTTGCATATCATTCATCTCCATCCTTTTTCCAATTTTTGTTCGAGTCAATCTCTTTCTCTCTCTCTCTCTCTCTCTCTCTCTCTCTCTCTCTCTCTCTCTCTCTTACTATCTCTCCCCCTCTTTCCATTCCCTTTCTCCCTCTCACTCTCTATCTTTCCTCCCTTTCTGTCTTTCTTCCTCTTCTCGCTTGTCTTCGCTATTTGTATATCATCCATCTCCATCCTTTTTCCAATTTTTGTTCGAGTCAATCTCTCTCTCTCGCTCTCTCTCTCTCTCTCTTTCTTTATCTCTCTCTTACTATCTCTCCCCCTCTTTCCATTCCCTTTCACCCTCTCTCCCTCTTTCTCTCTCTCTCTCGCTCTCTCTCTCTCGCTCTCTCTCTCTCCTCCTTTTCTCTCTCTCTTCCTGATCTCAATAGTCTTCTCTCTCGATCTATCTATCTATCTATCCTCACTCTTTCTCTGCCACTCATTCTTTTTCTCTCTCCCTCTCACCCTCTCTCTATCTACCTTTCCATTACTTTTTCTTTCTATCTCTTCTTCTTCTTTCCTCTTCTTATTCATCCGATCAACTTTTTTGTTTTATCCCAATAATTTTTTTCTCTATGTCGTTGATGGACTGCGGTTCATACGTATGTACATCAGATATCATGTATTTTGTTATAGAAATTGTTTGAGTTCAAGACGAGTTAACCACAATGTAATAATAATTTATTAAAATAGTTAACATTTCTAATGCAAATGAGTTTTGTTGTTTCGTACGCATCTATTTTAATATCGTTTTAATGTGAAACAACCATAGAAGTACAGAAGTGATAATTATTAAATTTATATTACCTTACGTATTTTTAATAAGTTAATTGTTTGTATCCATGATAGTTTATGGCACCGTGGTTGGAGAGGACGGTGAAAATGCCTGCGGCAAAGCCGTTATTTTTTAGGCTGAGGTTATTAAGGAACTGAATTAAACAAGAACCTTTTTATTTTCATTATTGTAAAAATACTCCGTGAACAGCGCGGCAAAAAGAATTCCCGAATGCCTTATGTCTACCCAGTGTCATCAAACTCCCTCTCCTTTTATGATGATGGCTGTATCATCATAAAAGAAAAACCAACTAAAGTATGTCACAGTTTGCAGTAAATGTTAAATTCGGGGGCAGAGGTGGCTTGGTTGCGGCGATGACGGTCTGCGGTTCCCTTGGAAACAAACGAAATGTGCTTTCCTCTCGCCCACCTTTAAACATCACACTATTAACGCGGGGCTTCCTGTTCTGTAACAATTGTGCGTTTTGACGGACGTGTTTTTGTTGGAAGGTGTTTTCGTGTTTTGTGTGCTTCTGCCGATATAATGATATACGTACGACTTGGGTGGTTGATTTTGTCGTCACGTACAAATAACTAAATAATTATAGTTTTTCCCCTGTATTTGAGGTTCATTTAATAGAGAATGGGTTGGATGAGCTTTATGGAGTAAATCATAGATATCTTTCGTAAACTGGCAAGTAAATTTTGATGTACTGCCGGACGAGCCCAGTTTGTGCGGTCGGCCTGTTGCCGATGCAGATGACACCCGACTTGGAGTGGAAAACGTAGTTTGCAGCAAGGCAAAACTACGGCGTTCCGGTGGAAACTTTTCAGACCGAATTCAACCAGTTTTCGAACAAAGTTTGCCGGGCGCGGCGAGGCGTGCGGCCATCGGCGATAAACTCGCCCTGCGGCCTTTTCCATAATTCCACAACGAAAATGCGACACGTACGTGATTTATGCCCGTCGACAAAGTGAAAAAAATAACCCACCGCTCTAACTTTTACGCCGGGGAATCTAATAAGTCGGATTTCATACCGGGTACAACGCTCTCCTTTATGATAGATTCGGTGGGTAAGAGCGGAGATGGATTAACAAGATAAATGACCCCCGTAAGTGATGATGCACAAACTTCTTATACACGGCAAAGCCATTATTACAGTAGAGCTAATTCTAGGCCATCAAGCACGCCCCAGATTGAGATATCGGCAAAGAGAAACAGACTTGTCTAGAACACAATTTGCACACAAAATTTTCATTGCTGTGTTGATAGACAAACTTCTTACACAAATCTAAGCCCTTGATGACAGAAGAAAGCGCATTGTTAAACCAAATTTATCTCGGGTATAAAGCAATTATCGAAATACAAAAAAATATATGTATATATCTATTCTTTACAACCAAATTATGTAAACATATTCCAAAATCACCCCATATATTTAGTTTACGTTTTACGATTAAAAAGTAAAGGGACTATCTAATTATAAGAGATAATATAAGTTTCCAGACTTAAAGAAAAACTCATCATTAAAATCGGAGATGGCTAATCGTTCTGGCCAAACTTCACCGATAATTTTCACAAGTGACTTAACAAGTTTGAATAATAAACCGGCCTAACTTCAGACTTCGTAATATTCATTTTTCTATGTTAAATTATGCTAAAACATAAACTGTTTGTATGATTTATATATCTATCTACTTTCTTTTAACTCTCTCTCACCAACACATTTTTCTATTAATATGTATCTACCTACATATTGTTATTTCTTTGCCTTTATTGCTGCACATTTTCTCCATACTTCTCGCTCTCCCTCTCATTTTCATACCTTCTATCTTTCTGTATCTTAATCTTTTTACCGATTAATTTACTTTCTTTATATCAATCATTTTTCCCTCTCTACCTCCCTTGCTCACTATTTTGTTTCGTTCTACCTATCTTTCTTCTCATTTTGTCTCATTACATATATTTTTTATTTCTACATATGATTTATTTCTGCATATTTCTTTCCCATCCCCTTGTCGTTTTCTCTCATACCAATCGTTTGAATTATAAAACGGCGTAATATTCGTTTTTCTGATTGTTAACTTATGTTAATAGTTGAAAATAATTAACCTGCTTTATGCGTTTTGTATTTAGTAGTATTACCACAGATTTTCTTTTCCCACCCATAATTAAAGTTGAACGGAATTAATCTACTTCAGATTGAATAATTTGAGGATTATACTAAATCTTTCTGTCCGTTTATTCTCTTTGTGCTAATCCACTTACTGGAAAACAAAGGATTATAATACTAAGACGGGTTAAGAGCTCCCTCCTCCAAATCATAATTCAAATTATTAAAGTTAAATGGTTTTTTAATTGTAAAATAGGGACGAAAAGGTGCAAATATTTTGTTTATTTTTAATCCGTTTAATGACGTTCGTAATAAACTTTTAAAATTATTGAACCGTTTAAAAAATAATGATATTGAAGTCTACAGTTTTTTTCTTTTTTAGTGTTTAGTGTTACAAATTTTAAATTGTAATAAAATCAAATATTAGTTGTCTCACTGTTACTGCCTCTCCCTCTCACTCACTCTCTCTCTCTCACTCACTCTCTCTCTCTCTCACTCTCACTCTCACTCTCACTCACTCTCTCTCTCGTTCTCTCTCTCTCTCACTCATTCACTCACTCACTCATTCACTCCCTCTCTCTCTTTCTCTCTCTCTCTCTCTCTCTCTCACTCACTCACTCTCACTCACTCACTTACTCACTCTCTCTCGTTCTCTCTCTCTCTCTCATTCACTTCCTCTCTCTCTCTCTCTCTCTTTGTCTTTCTCTCTTTCTCTGTCTCTCTCTCTCTATTTTCTATGCTCTCTCTATCTATCTATCGATCGATCTTATTTCTCTCTCTCTCTCTCTCTCTCTCTCCCACTTATTATCTCTCTCTCTAACTTTCTCTCTCTACTCTACATTCTCTATCTATCTATCGATCGATCGATCTTACTTTTCTTTCTCTCTCTCTTTCTCTCNTATCACCATCATTCCCTTTCTCTCTCTCTCTCTCTCTCTCTCTCTCTCTCTCTCTCTCTCTCTCTCTCTCTTTGTTTCTTTATCCTTTCATTATGCGTTTTTTGCCACTCTTTGTTTAAAATAATTGTAATAGACTGTGACTTCAGATTGTTCTCTCACACACCACATCTCTATCTTTTTATATCACTCGTTTCTCCGATATAATTTATTCTCTTTCAATCAGTAATTTATTTTCGCTCTACCTCATTGCTGTTATATTTTGTCTATGTTTGTTTACCAATATCGACAGATATTTCGATATTTCTTCCCAGTACAGTACTTCTGCACATATACTCTCTACCCCCTCTCTCACTCTCTCTAACAGAACACACACACACACAATTTCACTCATTATTAACGTTTTAATCTATTAACTTGGTCTCATTTTTTACCTACACTATTTTTTCCATGGGAAAAACCATGGAGTAACTGATTTCCGCTTTAGTGGCCAATCGTTTGTTCGATCCATTCATACAATTTGATAGTAATTGTAGTAATATTAGTGTTTTTTAGTAATAATAAAACTACTATTTATTATTATATATACAAAAATTCCATGTTTATTGTTATTACCCATGCTTGCACTCTTTCCGATGAAGCAACAAGTGACGTAATTACAGGAGAGTAAAAAATGGAAAGTTGTGCATAATACGCTTTAAATAAAGACAATTGGTCCGCCTGGCTTTGACAAATGGTTATAACACAATGAGAGGAGGGGTCGGCGTTTGGTGAATGCCACGTCTCATTCGATCGTATCAAATATTCATAAGGGATGTTTTCATTCTGGCCTAATTCTTTATGCATTCCTCTGAATCCCTCTGTCTCTCTCTTGCACCCTTTCTCTCAATTACAGTGCATCTTTCTCCGTTCGAATTATCCCCGGTGGGGTCTGGTTAGAAGGGTCCGCCGACCATTGGTATTCCGCCCTCGCTGTCCCTTCTCCAATTGTACACCTAATTCGCCTACATCCCCTAATTTGAATCTCAAACGGAAATATCTGCTCCTTGTACCCCAAGTGTTGTCTACTTAATCTTAATATACTAATCCGCCTTTCGTTCCTGCTTCATTCGCATTCCCTCGCTTTTTATTCCACCGTATTGCCTTTGGCAATCAAAAAGACGATTATATTAGATTTGAAAAACTTTGCTACGATGAATAAAATTTGTCAAACCAGCATTATTATTAGTGTAATAAATATTACTTTTTGACAAAAATTTATTATAAACTATTGGTTGTAACTGTATAATTATTTCCATACTTTAAATTGTGAGTGCTTCAAGGGAGCATACTAGGCCCACTTTTGTTTCTGCTATGTGAACGACCTGTCTTTCTATCTTAGTGACCCCGATTGATTCATTCTTAACTAATAATGTTTATTACATAAACACAGTGAATTTTTTTTCTTGGATACTGATCAAACGAGTTATTTTTTATTGCTTCAATAACAAAAAGAAAGAAACCACAAAGAAAAAATAAATAAAATTAATTCCTACTAATAATTAAATTTTCTGACAAGTACAACATTTCTATAATATAGTGCATCTTTTGTATCTTCAATTTAATAATAAGTTTCAATAATAATAATAATTTCAATTAATTAATCTTCAAGAAAGTTATTGGTTTAGATAAAAATCAGTGTCACGAGTGGGATTCGTACCCACGACCATCGGCTAAATACGCCGCTGCTCTACCACTTGAGCTATCGCGACACTAACTTCTCATCTCAACCTCACCTCTCGAATCCTCCTTTTCGCTATTTTTCGAATCCCGCTCTTGACACTGACTTTTTTATCTCAACCAATACCTTTTATAAAGACTAATAATTAAATTTTCTGACAAGTACATTTCTAGAATATAGTGCACCTTTTGTATATCCAATTTAATAAGTTTCAATAATAATAATAAAATAATAATAATGTTTATTCAATAAAGCTATTTACAAAAAATATACAAATAAAATCAAATATCTCAGCGAAACCATTTTTTTTTGTTACGGCACCGTCAGCAGAGTTGCAATACAATTTTTTTACAATTTGTTTTTTTATTGCTACAATAAAAAAGAAAATAAAAGAAACCACAGAGAAAAATAAATAAAATGAATTCCTACTAATAATTGTTTTCTGACAAGTACAACATTTCTATAATATAGTGCATCTTGTGTATCTTCAATTTAATAATAAGTTTCAATAATAATAATAATAATAATATAATATTTATTAAATATTTACGATAAAATGGACAAATAAAATCAAATATCTCAGCGAAAACATTTCTTTTTTTTTTGGATACTGATCCGTCAGCAGAATTGCAATACAATTTTTTTATTACTACAATAAAAAAGAAAAAGAATGAAACCACAGAGAAAAAATAAATGAAATGAATTCCTACTAATAATTATATTTTCTGACAAGTACATTTCTATAATAAAGTGCATCTTTTGTATCTTCAATTTCTTTTACGTTACACAATGAGCAAATATGGTACAAATCTGGCCTAAAAATTCTAAAATTTAAGTTCAGCTTTCACTCCTTGCTTTTATTTTTGGTTTAACTTCAGTAAACGATCTAGAGTGTAAATAAGTTACATTATAATTTATCTTGGGGATTCCATGAAAAATCCCATTTCTAGCTTTTATTTCTGCATTGCGATTTTGTACTAAATTATGTTGAAAATTAATTTACTTAAATTTGATTCCCAACTATTTTCTACATTTCCGTTTACATCTATGCTAATATTGTACTGATTACATAATTTATTCCATGAGTTAAACCAAAGAATATATTTATTTATTAATTGTTTACATATAATTTTTGGGAATCTATAATCAGGCAGTTTTAAAATTCTTCTTAAAGTTCTTGTAATGTATTTTAGATTCAGTCCGAAGTATATATACTTTCGGACTGAAAATATATATATATATATATATATATACTTTCGGATTGAATATATATATATACTTTCGGACTGAATATATATATATATACTTTCGGACTGAATATATATATATATACTTTCGGACTGAATATATATATATATACTTTCGGACTGAATATATATATATATATATATATATATATATACATGTTATTCATTCCTATTTCTAAATTTAGAATAGAATTAGGACTAGTGTAAGGACGGTTGAACAGCCTTTTCACAAAAAATCTCTGTATTTTTTCAACTTGGTCTTAGATTTGTAAACCCCAAACTTGTTCTGCATAACAAACTAGTGTCCGAGACCTGCGTAAAACACTGTAAGTTTGGAGTTCATAAGTATTTTTGAATTTAATAAAACATTCTGCCAAGTAGAGTTAAACCCAGACTTAGCTAATATTATGCTGTTGTATATGGAAAAACCTGCGCAGAAATGTTCCTTATTTTTTTAATATTTACTCTTCAAAATGAATCTCATTTTTCTTTGGTATTTCTCCTGTCAGGTAGTCGTTCAGTAATATTGCGTAAGAAAATCCATTCTTGCAGTAATGTATACAATGAGACGCAACAGTTTTTAAAATTATGCGCGGGAAAATGATTCTCATTTTTCATGTTTAGCCGCGTTTAGTTTGACAGATGAGAAAAGTCACGCTATTTTTTCATTACATTTGTTAAGAATAACTAAAGCTTTTTGAATAAAATGGGAACAAAAGGTGCTTTGAAAATAAGCGTAACTGTTTGAAAATCTTAATTTTTATCGAGCTTTCCGGTCATTTCTTATCAAAATATTCTGTTTTCATTATATTGCGCTCAAGGTAAAAAAATGTAAATTAAAGTAATGTTGATAATAAATTAGTTTTCCGTCTTTATAAACTCTCTTTTGCGATTAGTCTTTTACATTTTTTAAAACAAATAAGGGCAAGATAAAAGTCTCTTCTACAAAAATAGTCCGTCTGTAAAGCCTGCAAATAGAACCATTTACTCCCTATTGTCCTATCGGCCGTACTTGGAGATGGTAACAAAACGGCTCTTCGACTGAACAGTTAATGGGTGCAGGAATTTCAAAATTACAACCGTGTCGTAATCGGATTCGGCACCGACCGCCGTTGTTCAATTTCGGGGCCCGAAATGTAGGCCAAGTTTTAAAGTGATTAGCCCTAATTATGCTCCTCGTCTCCGGGAACAGCGAGTACCTGGATGCCCGAGGTTGGGTTGTCATGCCACCCCCTCGGATTTCGCCCTCGGTCGGCCACGAGATTTTCAGAATCCGTTCCGTTATTACGTGGTGATTGATCCGAATGATCGATACCATCATGTGTCCCGACTGGTAATCGGAGTATTGTTCTTTCCGAAGTTACCAGGCTGATGTTAACAACCGTATACCTCGCATATTTTGAAAATCTTTTTCGTAATCCGACGAGTGGACTGTGAGGCCGATTGAATATGATAAATACATTATGATTATTGTACAGTTGCGTGCAGTGGCATGTCCTACGAGTTAATACTACTGGCTACATTTTGTTCCATCATGTAATCCGACACAGTTACTTTTTATTTCGGTCCATTTATTTTAGGTCGTAGCAAGTTATTAGAGCGAAAGCGAATGAGGGGAAGGTGAGGGGGGTGAGAGAGAGAGAGAGAGAGAGAGAGAGAGAGAGAGAGAGAGAGAGTGAGAGAGCAAGCGAGTGAGAGGGCTTTTTTTGGGGGAGAAAGAGGGTAGTAGTAAGAAAAAATGGAGATATGTAAGAAGAGAAAAGAGATTGGTATAAAGAAGATAAGGTCACTAAAAAAGCATTAAAAAAAATATTTGAGAGAGACAGACAGACAGTGAGTTAAAGTGAGAAAGAAAAAGAGAATGAGAGGGCTTTTTTTTGGGGGGGGGGAGTAACAGAGAGTAATAGAAAAAAAATAATAAAGACATATAGCTTTTTATTGGGGGGGGGNACTATTGGTATAAAAAGATAAGGTCAGTAAAAAAGCATACAAAAGATAGTGGAGAAAAAAATAAGAGTATTAAGAAAAAAGAAACAAAAGAGAGAGAGAGACAGAGAAACAGAGACAGAGAGAGACAGACAGACAGTCAGACAGTGAGAGGGTGAGTGAGAGGTTTTTTGAGGGGGTGAAAGAGGTTAATGATAAGAAAATAATAGAGACATGAAAGAAATAGAAAAGAGATTGGTATAAAGAAGATACGGTCACTAAAAAACATAAAGAAGATAGTTGAGAGAAATAAGAGTATTAAGAAAAAGTGGACAAAAGAGAGTGAGAAAGTGAGAGAGAGACAGAGAGCGAGTGTTATTATGTTTTTTTGAGGTGGACGTAAAAGAGGGTAATAGGAAGAAAATAATGAAGACATGTAAAAAGAGAGACAACAGATTGGAATAAAGAAGATAAGGTGACTAAAAAAACAAAGAAAATAGTTGAGAGAAATAAGAGTATTAAGAAAAAATAAACAAAAGAGAGAGAGTGAGAGAGAGAGAAAGTGGGTGATATGGTGTTTTTTGAGGTGGAGGTAAAAGAGAGTAATAGAAAGAAAATAATGAAGACGTGTAAAAGAGGGAAAAGAGATTGTAATAAAGAAGATTCGGTCACTAAAAAAACACAAAAAAGATATTTGGTTAACATGAAGCAGTTAGTGTCAAACGCGGGATTCGAACTCACAGCCTTCGGCCCAATACGCCGCTGCTCTACCACTTGAGCTATCGGGACTCTCGTCACAAAAACCTTAGATAGAAGATTATTTGTTTGAAAGAAGTAATTTGGTCAATCGACACTGAATATAATGGATTTAATAAAGAAGATGATTGAGAGAAATAAGAGTATTTAAAAAAATGAAACAAGAGCGAGAAAGAGAGTGAGTGAGATGGCTTTTTTTTGGTGGGGGGGTAAAAGAGGTTAATAGTAAGAAAATAATGGAGACATATGAGAGAAAGAAAAACTATTGGTATAAAAAGATAAGGTCAGTAAAAAAGCATACAAAAGATAGTGGAGAAAAAAATAAGAGTATTAAGAAAAAAGAAACAAAAGAGAGAGAGAGAGAGAGAGAGAGAGAGAGAGAGAGAGAGAAAAGAGAGATTGGTATAAAGAAGATACGGTCAGTAAAAAAACATAAAGAAGATAGTTGAGAGAAATAAGTGTTAAGATAAAAAAAGAAAATAGAGATAGAGAGAGTGAGTGTGTAACTGGGAAATAGGTAGAACATATTGAAGAGATGTGAAATAGAAAGAAGATAAATACAAAGAATATACAACCGATATTTCAGACTAATAAGATAGTTGAGAAAGCTCAAGTACAGGATCATTAGGGTCATTTAATTGTAGCCATTTCAATAGTTGGTACACGCATTCTCATTCATTTTCTCACACTTCAATAAGTAAACATTTAAAACGATCATCCTCTTAATTGTTATCTCCATTAAACCGGATTTTCATTATTTGTTCATTAACTGGTTCATTCTGCAATAGCAGTCATTCACTGCAGTATATTTGTTCATTGGCTCATTAACGTTCACATTTATTTATAGCGCATATTTACATTCTTTTTCATCAGTATATTTTTCAATCATTCGTTTCACATTCATTCTGACATTTGGCAAATCATGTTTTTTGAAATGTTAGCGCAATTTGGATTCGTTCTCTTTTATCTCTTAAGCTGACATTGAATTATTGAATTCTAAACTTTATCGTTTTATTCACATGTTTTCTTCTTCAGGGTCTTTTTCTTCATACGATTCTTCGCCGTTAGCTAGTCAAGACACCTTTCTATACTGATTCGTTCGCTTTATAATTCAACATCTTACGCCAGTTTATTTTGTAATTATTCACTTCGTTCGTTATAATGATGTATGTCTGGTGTTTAGTGACCGTTAGTTAATGATTATTTGGAGATCGTAAGATTCGGTCTGGTGTGACGGAGGTTTTAGAAAAACATTTTCTTTATCGTGCCAACGTTTCGATCTTTATTGAGATCATCTTCAGGGCCTTGTATTGCCTGCATTTCAACAAAAACGTTCTCTGACAAGACACGAAGCAAAGAGTATTCTGAAGTACATCGCCAACATGAAAAGAAACTTGCATCAGAGAACTTTTTTTTTGAAATGTAGCCATTGCAAGGCCCTGAAGATGATCTCAATAAAGATCGAAACGTTGGCATGATAAAGCAAATGTTTTTCTAAAACCTACGTCATACCAGACCGCATCTCATGATCTCCAAATAATCATAATGATGTATTTTTTCGTTGGTTCACTAATCGTTTTGTAATCATAACCTTTCTCCAGGACTATGAAACGCGGTGAACATTTTTGTCAAGGAAGGAGTCGTCGACCTCGGTTTGACACGGCCCTTGCTTTCACAATGCAAATATAAGGCATAACGTGTGTTTGTGTTATGCTGTGGAACAATTAATTTAATTCAATCCCTTGTCTCGCTGCCCTTTCACCATCAAGGGTTTTCTGTCGAGTTAGTGCAAATTAAATTATGCCTCAGCCGGCGGCTTTAAACCATGTCGGATAGAATTATTAAATTCACCAGAAAGACGATGTTTGCAATTTAACTTTCCACTGTTAGTCGAGAGATATGGAAACTACTCGGAAGTTATGTGCTTATGTTTAACCTGATATTACATAATAACAATATTTGTTGCGTACTCTACATAATGGAAGGCATTTCAAATTTGATTTGCCATTAAACATATTGATGTTTTCTATATAATTATAGCCCTACACTAATACATTATTATAAATATTAGAATAAACGTTTTGTGACCAGAATAATTTTTAATGTACTATTAATTTCTTCAGGGAGGAATTTCTAATGACTTTTTATTAAAATATTGATAAAGAGTATTAAAAATTCTAGAAATGCGTGGTGTTTTCTAAGGCCATTGGGCCAATAGACAAAAAAATTAAAACATCACCACAGATTTCTTAGATTTTTTAACACCTTTCATTTTTAACGGTTTCTTCAATAATATTAATTTCCTTTGGAATAAAAAATAATTGAGATGTATCTTCAGTTCAGTGTATATCAGTTCTGGGGATGATTGGACTAAATGAATGTTTAGCGTTCACTTGTGTGAGTAAAAATCTACGAGTGACCGAATAAACGAGTGATTGCATCGATGATTGAAATAGAATATGTAATTAAAACTAAACAGTAAATAACCGAACGATTGAAAATGCGAGTAAGAGATTGCCCGACTGATCGCTTTATTTAATCAGGCAAAATTATGTCTCAAATGCGTTATCGAACGAATTGGAGAATAATTGCATGATTGGAAAAGCGATTAAAAGAATGAACAACCGATGTACCAATGGGATAACGGATCGATTGCGGGGAAAATGATATAATTAAAAAAGCGAGTAACTGAAAGAATGACAATACGAATGATGCAATGATATAATGAAAATGGATTGATTACAATAACAAGAAAATGAATGAATGAACAATTCAATGTACCAACGAGATAATGAACGAATATTAGGAAAAGAAAATTATTAATACAGCGATTAATAGAAGGAATGAACAAGAAAATAAACCAATGAGGTAATAAATGAATTATGGAAATTAGGAAATGACTGAAAAAACGATGAAGTGAATGAATGAAAAATTCAAAAGACCAACGAGGTAATGAACGAATATTTGAATAGGAAATGATTGAGGCAGTGAGTAATGGAATGAATGAACAAGAGAATAAACCAATGAGCTAATAAATGAATTATAGAAATTAGGGAATAAATGAAAAAAACGATGAAGTGAATGAACGAAAAATTCAAAAGACCAACGAGGTAATAAACTTGAATAGGAAAATCATTGATGCAGTGAGTAATGGGATGAATGAACAAGAAAATAAACCAATGAGCTAATGAATGACTTATGGGAATAAGGGGATGACTGAAAAACCGTGAAAATGAATGAACAATTCAATGGACCAACGAGATAATAAACAAATAATTGAATAGGAAACTGACTGATACAACTAGAAAAAGAATGGATGTACAAGAGATTAAACCAATGAGCTAATAAATGAATTATGGAAATTAGGGAATGACTGAACAAACGATAAAGTGAACGAATGAAAAATTCAATGGACCAACGAAATAATGAACGAATATGAGAAAAGGAAAATGATTGAAAAAGCGAGTAACGGAATGAATGAACAAGAGAATAAGCCAATGAGCTAATGAATGAATTATGGAAATAAGGGAATGCCTGGAAAAAAACGAGAAAATGAATTAACGAACATTATATGGGAAATAAGGTAATCATTGAAGAAGCGAGAAAATGCATGAATTAACAATTCAATGAATCAATGAGTTAATGAACGTATATGGGAAATATGCCAATGAATGAAAAACCGAGTAAATGATGAATGAACAAGGTTATGAACTAATGCGTTAATTATAAGAATATGGATATAAAAACTTATTGAAAAAATGACTACTTGAATGAATGAACAAATTAATTAAGCAATGAGCTAATGAACGAATTTCGGAATAAGTGATTAATCTGTGAATAAATGAATGAATGAAGAAGCAAATAAATAAATGAATTAATCAGAAAATTTTGGAATAAGCAAATTAATAACATACGAGTCAATGAATCAATGAACACGCGAGTAAATGAATGAGTTGTGCGAAAATAAATCAGTGGACCAAAGAATAATGTATATCTAGAAATATACTTACAATCTTAAGTAGTATTTTATCTGTTTATGTATTATTATTATTTATGATAATCCATTAAAAATTCTTATTATCGTAGTATCAATAGACTAGTTTAGAAGGCTAAAAGTCTCACCGCTGCTCATTATCCAATTGGAATCTGGGATTACCATCCATCATTCCAATCATCCCAAAAAATTATAGCCATTTGAAGGAAATTCCTGTTTACAACATTTAGCAATTGCCATTATTCGAATTTGGTAGGCGATGAAAAATACAGTTTTTTCGCGAAAAATAAACTTTTAAATTTGTATGCTAAACTTACAGCGACGACGTGAGGGTTAAAAGAAGGGTGAGGCTTAGTGGCTGCTCACCTCTATTGCGGAACATTTATACTTCGTTAAACAAGATGGTGGAGCACCGGCTTGTTTGTTGATAAAACTATGTATGTAGGCGCGTTGTTCCGTATATATCATGGCGATTTAAAGTTGACCATAATTTTCCCTGATAGTGCCTTAGGGTGGCGTTTCAAACCAATATCGTGACAGATAAGCCGTGTACGTGTGGATATGAATCCTCCCATTGCCCACTTGAGTAAATCAGCACACTGATCATGTTTTATAGCGTACATATTTGTTATTTTTTAACGCTCATTTCAGGAAATTAGGTTTAAAGTCATTTTGCATGTAACGGCAGGTTGATTTGTTTTTGTCAAAATCTTCCTTGGCGAAGAATGCCCGGTTCAATTTCGAACTACGGTACGCCCATTTGCCACGCTCCAGATGACAAACTTTTCTTTCCCCGCGGAATGAAAAAGTGAGGTACTGTTGTTGCTGAGAAAGACCATTACGGAGGCTGTAACAGGGTCTTGTAATCGACAATTAAAAAAGTATTTAACCTGAGGGCCAAAGAACCTGCGGGTTAATCTGCGTTAACGTCGGTTGTAAAACCCGTCTTGGAAAACGGAAATAGGCAAAGGTCTAATAATTGGAAAGGGGGAAGAATGGAGGAAAAGGAGAAGTCAGCTTTTGTACTACAGTAACGGTGATATTATTCTGACTGACTTGAGAATAATCATGTCGGAAAATGCAAGCCAGGGCTAATGAATAAAATAAATCTGTACAATTTAAATAAACATAAAATGTCTTTTTATTAATTGATTAGATGTAGAGAAATGTACTGATAATTGATGTTATAAATTTAAAGGTTTATACAATTCAAATACAAAGTATTTCAAATGTAAGTTTTTAAAATAAAAAATAATAATCCATTATGTTTAGTGGTCTAATTTACGAAATTACTTCTTTCAATTAATTATTCTTTTTATGTAAGGTCTTGGTTGAGATTAGAATGGATTCGAGCCCACGACTTTTGTTTGGCTGGGTCGTGGGTTCGAATCCCGCTCTTGACACTACCATTTTCATCTCAACCAAGACCTTACATAAAAAGAATAATTAATTGAAAGAAATAATATTTATTACATATATGTGGTGGTTAGTGACCGTTAATCGATAATTATTCAGAAATAGTGAGATGCGGTCTGGTGTGATGTAGATTTCAGAAAAACATTTTCTTTATCGTGCCAACGTTTCGATCTTTATTGAGATCATGTTCAGGACTCAAAGTGTTCGTCTTCTGTGTAATTGTGCACTCTCAACGCGACACGCAAGAATGGCACAATTACATAAAAAACAAACACGTTGAGCCCTGAAGATGATCTCAATGAAAATCAAAACGATGGCATGATAAAGAAAATGTTTTTCTGGAACCTGCACCACACCAGACCGCATCTCACGATTTCTGAATAATTATTTATTACATAATTCGTAAATGGTGCCACATCATTGAGCTTTAGTCCTAGTTCTAGAATAAAGTTATGATAGTTTCTTGTACAATCCTAATTTTTTAGATCCAATTATTTCACATATTTTATTTTAAATTTTGACCATTGGGAAAAAAACTAGAACGTTCCAAAAGTGTAGTGTGGTTGTAGTATTTTATTCTTGTCCCGGTGATAGTAAACATTATTTATTACTTTTTGAGCATATACATCCAGGAAATGTAATTATATTGAGCTATTTAAACTTTGAAGAACAGCTGTCTGCATATCCCAGTCCTAGAAAAAAAAAAGAACAGGAAATATTACTACGTTCAGTAATAGCCATCTGGAAGTGAAAAAGAGAGATAAAGAAACATAAATCTACAATATATAAATGTAAATATGTAACTATGTAGAAAGGGTGAAACGTTTTGTTATTGTACGATTAATTAAACTTTAATTCTCAAAAGGTCGGTTGAAAGGATTTTGGATTCATAAAAATCGAGTAAAACCATAGATAGTGGAAAATACATAATGAGTTTATAAGACAATCACCTAAACCAGCAATTAAGGTTAATATTTTGTTTAATAATATGTAAAGGGCAAGAGAAGGCGATGCGAAGTTGGCATTTAATTTTGGGCTAAAACCCGCATAAAAATGAGATATGTCTCACCTAATTGACGTCCCAACTTCCGGTCCTCTGTCGCTAAAATGGCATTAAAAAGATGATTAAAAGAAAATGGGCCTTATATTCTCATGAATCACGAGCACCGTCGATAGATGGCCCTCGGAGGATCGGACTCGTAGAAGAAAAGTCATTCTCACCCGACTAAATGCCAAGCGAGGTTGACCCACCGACATTTTTGGGACAAAGCCCAAGTAAGGCTAGCTCGATGTGTTAACTTAATGGAATGTTGCAATTCCTTGGCTCCATATATAGCTGGAGCGTAGGATCGCCACCCGATATGAGAATTGTGCTTGAACACTGCAGCAAGTGTCTGGGTCCCCTGTTACGATTTGTTAAGTAATCAGGGTTATTCCATCGCATATAGTACTGACATTTTAGTGCCCTCTATTGTGTTCCGAGTGAGTGTATTTATTAGCGTGTGAAAGGGCTTATGCCGAAATATTGTATTCCCATCGACCCTCAATTAAGTTAGTTATAAAGGCGTCAACGGGGGGCGTCAGTGGCCGCAACGGTTTAGGCGTTGACACTGCGCTCATCACTGTAAGGTAAAGGTCCCGGGTTCGAATCTAGCGGCCCTGCATTCGAACCCGACATACAACTGGGCTTTTTTTTCAAAAACACCGGCACTCTGAGGGTTTATATGACCTCTGCTGTTGCGAAACCTCGTAACAAAAATCTAAAGGATTGCTAAGTATTTTAGTATTTCAGATTAAGTTTTACTACAACATTAAAATAGTTCTACTAGTTTATATTTTCGCTCAACCTGATGCAAATTGACTGAAATAAATTACTATATCATTTAAGAGCAAAAACAGTATACGTTTGCATAGAAGCATCACTTTCATACATTAATGTTATGTAGTGTAAATAATCCGTAAATAATGCCGCGTTGTAGGTCTCTAGTTCAAAAAGCAATTTATTGTAATAGTAATAGTAATTTACAGCATTTTCTATTAAAATCTTGGTTGTTTTTTATTTCAGTTCGTTCACACAATTTAAAGTTAATTGAGTGGAGCGAATTTGTCCTTGTACCAGATACTCATGACATGGGATGAAAGTTTTAAATTTATCTCGGTGGTCACAGACGGTATTTATTTCGTGTAGGGTACAGCATCAAGAAACTTGGAGTACATTGAGCTGTATAATTGTAAGTAACTGTTCGACTGTCGAAGATTCGTCCTCACCGATCTTTTTGGAGTATTTATTATATTACATCACTGTCCCAGGATCCAATGATGAACGCCTTTATAGCTCGAGTTATCCACAATTTCGATACAGAGAAGATGGAATTTCAAAGCAAGGAAAAAAAAATTAGAGGTACGGGTTATGGAGGAACGGATGGGAATGGGTTTGGATTAAGGGCTTGAATGCACTTGGGCTGAAATATCCTCGCTTTCGAGAGCCCCTGAAGCCCAAACTCGATGGGTGAATGGCTCCCAAGGTCTTACCCCGATCTGCCAACACCCGGGTCAGTGATTCTTGAGGCCTAGCGGTAATTTATTGTAAATTACGCAAAATTTGGAATTGCCGGTGGACTGCGACAATTGGATAGGCTCTTATGCACGTGCGTGCGCAGGTTTTGAGCTTATATAAAACTTGTTAAGGATTTTTTTTTGGTCGAATCACTGATTTGATGTTATGATTTTCTTATCGTTTATGGCATTTACTGAAGATATAAAGAAGAGTTATACAGGGTGTCCCAGTTCCTTCTGACGAAACTCAGGGAATCGATTCTACTCTTCATGTAGATCAAAAAATGCTCAGGAGAAAATTTTCGGTAAGTTTACTATTTTGAAGATATTCGACAATTTAGGTTTTTTTTAACTTACCACATAAAAACGCTTATAACTTCCAAAATGTTGAGACTACAACAAATCCAATTACACCATTTGAAAGAACGCTAAATTTTGCTGAAATATACTTCTATTTGCAATAATCTGAATGACATAAAATGTTAGCCAATTTCAGTTGAAACATGTCAAAATTACAAAATTTAAAATTTTGGTCATGATTGCACGTTCTACTGAGGTTACAAAAAAATACCTACAATTTGTCAAATTTCACAAAAACATCTTCATCTAATATGATTTACGTTGATTTTTCAACTCTACGCTATTTAGAACGTTATTTAAAAACCTGGATATATCAACGTAAAGCATAGATGAAGAAGTTTTTGTGAAATTTGATTTTTTTGTAACCTCAGTAGAACGTGCAATCATGACCAAAATTTTAAATTTTGTAATTTTGACATGTTCCAACTAATATTGACTAACATTTTATGTCATTCAGATTATTGCAAATAGAAGTATCTTACAGCAAATTTAGCGTTCTTTCAAATGGTGTAATTGGATTTGTTGTAGTCTCAACATTTTGGAACTTGTAAGCGTTTTTATGTGGTAAGGTAGTGACAAGTGGAAAAAACCTAAATTGACGAATATCTTCAAAATAGAGAACTTTCCGAAAATTTTCTCTTGGGCATTTTTTGCTCCAAATGAAGAGTAGAATCGATTCCCTGAGTTTCGTCAGAAGGAACTGGGACACCCTGCAGACAGAGACAGAGGATTTTTGTATAGTAACAAATGACAAAATATGCCATAAAATATGCAGTTGAAAGCCCTGAAATATGCAATAATATGTAGTATTAATACGTTAAAATATGCAATGGTATGCAGAAAACCAGTTTTTTGACTGTCACAGTAACTTTAAACAGAAATATTGATAATTATACGAAATAGACAATAAAACTCTTTAAAACTATAAATAATTAAAATTCACAAGTTTCCCCCCCCCCTCCCTCCCGACTACTGGATATTTGAACCGGTGCCGGTGTCTTATTTCTTAACCTATATTTAAGTGGTTTAAAAAAAAAAATTAAGTATGTCGGGTTCGAACCCGGGTCCTTTACTTTACAGTGATGAGCGTCGAGTCAAACCGTTGCGGCCACCGACGCCCCCTAGAGTTTATTTACATTTACCAAAATATTTTCTCACTTATATAATTAAATTATGTATTTGATAACAATTGAGTGTAATTAATGTTAAGAAACAAGTACTTCTTAAATTGTCTTCCGTGAAATTATGCCTACGGTCAGTTAAAATTTGCGAAAATATTGAATATTGAAAAATATGCAACTACATAAAAAAGTTATAGACAATCAATTTATTTTATTGTGTTTAATGTTTCAAAAAGTGACAGAGGGAATGTGTTCTTTTTGTAATGACACGGCATGCTTTTCTAAGCCGAAAATTACAACAAAAAAAATCGGTTAACCAAGCTGTAAAGAGAATTAACTTTTAAAAAAATATGGGAGTTGTTGTAATTTACTGCAATGTTAGAGATTTGTGGACTTTGTTCCCGTTGAAGGGTGTTTTCAATGGGAATGAAGAAAGATTTACAATGCTTTTACATTCCGCGACCGCGGAGAACAGGCCGGTTAGTTTTTAATTAAACAAACAGCGGCACGGAGCGTGTCAGATGTACAGATAATCTCGACTGGTTGATTAGACTGGAACAGCTGGAATAACGGGCAGATTAATGCCTTTTCCAGTCGGAGTGCTCATGCGTCCGTATTCCCACATAGCGAATTTCCTCGAAGAACCCGGAAAAACCAACGCGGACTAAAAACGCGTTAAACGCTAACGGTAAACGATATTTAATACTACCAGGGCTTCATTCATAAACCGTCTTTCGTCTGCTGAAGTTTAATAGTTAAGCCCGCGGCGGACCTGACTTCCGCATCTCTTTCCCATTAATCTTTATTCCACACCGGATTTTTGATAGCCGGCCTGTTCCGTTTAAGTCTCTACGGATGAATTTAAGGCATCAATTTTCGTCACGGATCCACTGATCCACTGCGTTTGATTTTTCTTCTGCGCTAAATTTCATAATTTAGATCAATAACGGACCGGCGATACAATACTTCAATGCCGGCCGATTGTAATCTATTCAATATTAGTCTGATCGGGGTTTATCTCCAGCCATCATACTATTAACAATGGTTTAGTTTCCGCTATAATATCAATTTCCTTGGATGCTTATTGTTAAACGAGAACATTTACGTCAGTCCGAAACGCGTCGAACAAGACTGCTGCGAGTTTACACGGACCAGAAATGGTAGTCAGATTTATTTACTGACTCATTTATTCACAATTCCCAAGGGTATTATTTAAATTTTAACAAAATATATGTTAATCTTTATGTACGGTCAAGTTGAGATAAAGGTTGGTTTAGATGGGAAGTTGGTGTCATAACTCAAGTAGTAGCGCAGGTCGTGGGTTCGAATCCCGCTCGTGACGCTGACTTTTTTATCTCAACCAATACCTTACATAAAGATTAATTAATTGAAAGAGATTTTTAGTTGAGATAAAAAAAGTCAGTGTCACGAGCGGGATTCGAACCCACGACCTTAGGCTTAATACGCCGCTACTCTATCCCTTGAGCTATCGTGACCTCGATCTACTCGGACACTAACTTCCCATCTCAACCCCACCTTTTGAATTTTCCCTCCTTTTTGCCATTTTTGAAATGTCGGGTAATCTATTTGATTCTCGGCGACAGATGAGATGGTTACGGAGAGCTTTAGTGAAATATACTTCATTTTAACTCATTAAATTCACTAATTTTCGTTGTCCGCATGACGAATTAATATCATTCAATTAATTAAGGTTTTTAGTTGAGATAAAAAAGTCAGGGTCACAAGCGGGATTCGAACCCACGATCTTCGGCTTGATACGCCGCTACTCTGCCACTTGAGCTATCGTGACCTTTTTATCGCAACTAAAAACCTTAATTAATTGAATGATATTAATTCGTCAAGCGGACCATGAAAATTAGTGAATTTAATTGAAAGAGATTATTTGGTCGATCGGTCCACGAAATCTAATGGATTTAAAGTATATATTGTTTAAAAAAGAAAAATATTGAAATATGATGACCACTTTTCCTCTTGACAGTTATTGCATATTTTAGTTCTGAATATTTGAGATTTTGGCTTTGTCTGTCGTTCTAAGAGCCAAGGGAATAGACCATTACGTAGAGCTCACAGAGCCGTATCACAATCTCTGATAGGGTCCACATAAAGGGCCCAAGGTACACAGTCAAAAGAGAAGAAAAATTCTAACTGTTAGGGATGATACATTACGGGAGAAATATTTCTTCGGATATCCACATTCCAATGTTTTTGTCAAGTAAATTTGAACAGAATGTACGTTTTTTGTCCATTACATTGAATCCTCAATATTGAAATTTGAATGTATTAAGTTCAATTTTTCTGACATTTAATACCCTTTAAATTTGACGATTTTTTTTGCATTGTATAAATTCACTTTTCCACCTCCAAAATGTAATTGAAATATGTAACCAATGTTTGTAAATCCCAGGCCCTGAAGATGATCTCAATAAAGATCGAAACGTTTGCACGATAAAGAAAATGTTTTTCTGAAACCTACATCACACCAGACCGCATCTCACGATTTCTAAATAAATAAATAATTATGCCGTTACGAAGTCAAGGTAGGACATTTTTTCGCCAGAAAAAAATTGAATTTTGGCCTACAAATATGTGAAAGTTTCATTTTCTTTGATAGTAAAGAAGTCAAAAAGCGAGAACAGGCGGATCAAAGACAATACTTGCTGGTGATATTTTACATATATGCGATTTTTAAATCAAATTATTATTCACTTATATCCCAGCGATTATAAATAATTATGCCTTTACGAAGTCAAGGTAGTTTCCAATGACTATGCTTACTGATTTATGTAAGCTCAAATGTGCACATACAGTGACTCACATATTTGTTCACATCACTAAACAATTTTCTATTATCTCTAGTTTGCAAATCCCGTATTTTTTAATACAGACAACAGCAATAGGATTGAGTTCGTTGAACTGTTGGTAAACAAACATTCACCCTAATAATCTTTATTTATGTTTATACCTTTGAATTGAGCCAGTTTATTACGAGTCTTCCTGTGAACTGTTTTGTGACTGTTTATTTCATTGCAAATTTCGCAAAAATCATTCAATAATTCGTCTCAAATTTGTTATCAGGTATCAATTTAGTTATTTTTCTTACATATTGAAAATATTTCCTTAATGGTTATGATCTATTTCGTTTAATTACAGTATGAAGCCATTTTCAACATTTGTGAAAGATCAAATAATAAAATCTTTATAAGAAGGACTTCTTTATCATGAAATTAAAAAAAAAAACAATTTGTTATTATTGTGGTAATAACAAAACTTAAAAGATCTTCCGGAATTTACGATAGTTGTTTTAAACAGAAGAGTCGTGGTCATAAAACAAAATTTTCCGAGGCCAAAAGGCGTTGTATCTACGCTCCGTTCGTTCAGGACAGGTTGACAATGCTGTCCAAATTCAGCGTAGGCCGCGTGATAATGATAATATGGATGTCAGTGCTGTAACAAACGGAGATGTTTACGTGAAGCGGGATTAAGAGCGACGAAAGTGAAGAAACCATAGCTGACCAAACAGTGGCTTGCTGATAATGGTTTTAATATCATGGAATGGCCCCCACAGTCACCTAACCTAAATCCATGTGTGCACTTGTGGGGAAAACTAAAAAATCTTTAGCCGATGCTGCAGTAGACGCTTCAAATTTCGATCAACTTTGGGAAACACAAGTTCAATGGGACCTAATTGATCCAGAACAGTATAGAAATATCGTGAGAAGTATGCCCAGAAGGACTGATGCAGTTTTGAAAGCCAAAGGAGGACATACAAAATATGATAGGACTTTCTATGACACAATCATATTATCGTTCGCACACGGTAATTTCCATTATATTATTTTAATAATCATGATAAAGGAACAATTTAATTTTTTGTGTGGTTTTTTTTGTGTTAAGATAAATAAAATTATTTAAAAAACTACGTTTATATGTACAATTTGTAAAGTAAATAATGATATAACCGAATTTGCATTCAGCTGTGAACGAATCTGTGAACCACTGTATATGCGACTTTGAAATCACATTATTATTCACTTTTATCTCAGCGATTATAAATAAGTATGCTGTTACGGAGCCAAGGTAGTTTCAAACATGAGATTTTTTAGTCAGAAAAAAATTGAATTTTGGCCTACAAAAATGTGAAAGTTTCATTTTCTTTGATAGTAAAGAAGTCAAAAAGCGAGAACAGGCGGATCAAAGGCCTTGCTGAGATATTTTACATATATGTGACTTTTAAATCACACTATTATTCACTTATATTTCAGCGATTATAAATAATTATGCCGTTACGAAGTCAAGGTAGTTTCAAACAGGAAATTTTTTCGTCAGAAAGAAATCAAATTTTGACCTACAAATATGTGCAAGTTTCATTTTCTTTGATAGTAAAGAAGTCAAAAAGCGAGAACAGGCGGATCAAAGACAATACTTGCTGGAGATATTTTACATGTATGCGATTTTTAAATCAAATTATTATTCACTTATATCCCAGCGATTATAAGTAATTTTTCTGTTATGTAAGTCAAGATAATTTCAAACAGTGGATTTTTTACTTAAACAAAAAATTGAATTTTAACTGTATGAAGTGAGGAGTTATTTTGGAAGTTAATACGTATACCAGAATTTTCCTGAAAACACGACGGTTTGCTAATCGACCAGCGAGGAAAGGCGGATCTGAGATTAATTTAATAGGGAAACATTTTATCAGCGATATTTTTAATCGCATTATCAATCATTCATATTCCAACGATTGTAATTTCTAATCGTTGATACTTTTATTTAACAAAAACATATTTAATTTTGACTGTATGATACCTAGATTTATTTTGGCCGTCAATGGAAATATCAGAATTGTGCTGAATATCCGACTTTAGGTTTTGTCGGTAGCAACCAACCGACGAGGATAAACCGATTAAAGACGTTTCAATGCTTAAAATATGACTACATGAAATTCCTTTTCGCTTTGCCTTTTTAGGAGATGCTGATTATCTGATCATATAGAACGATCGTTGTTAAGAGTGTAAAACCGATATGATTGAAATCAAACAGCGATATACTACAAATTTAATACACGAGAAATTATTTGTTCTTTATATAGAAACATTTTAGATTAGACGTAATGTCAACCAGTTTATGTATTTAAATTGCACGGCAATTACGGAAAACTAGTGTTGGCGGAAATTAACGGTTCGGAAAAACGGTTGATCGTTTCCAAAAATTACAGGCCGGCATAACATTCAAATTTCTAACAATAAAAACAACGACCTTCTCTTCTTTAACATGGTTCGTAATCTTGATAAAAACCGCCCGATAGCGTGTTTCAACTTTTTCTTCTGGAATTCCGACAAGGGCCTTTGTCATGATCCACGGGGTTGCGGATGCGCGTCTAAGGCCGGTTTACGTAGTATATATACTAAGGAGGGATAAGCCCCCAACCCTTTATCGTCGCATACTTGAAGTGCCATGGGCTCATTTTACGAACCCTACCGAATTTCAATCTATTTACAAATTAGTTAGAGTACGGTTAGAATATGCAAATTGACAGGGAAATTTGGTTTTGTGCTTACATTTCAAAAGCCCCTTTCACCCAATTCTTAGTTGAGCTTTTAGTTTTAGTTTTAATTTCTGGGCCGACTTGACTTTTAGGATTAAAAATCCAGTCGGTATTTGACAAAATAAAAGATTTTGTCTGATTAGCCAAGTGACGTTGCTCTGACACTGATTGAATTTTAAACCGAACGTAAAAATTTTAAATTATTAAAATGTGTGTGTGTGTGTGTGTGTGTGTGTGCGTGTGTGTGTATGTCTGTGTGTATGTGTGTGTGTGTGTGTGCGCGTGTGTGTGTGTGAGCGAGAGCGAGAAAAAGAGATAGAGAGGGAGACATAGAGAGGTAGGGAGTGGGTGGGAGAGAATGAGAAAGAAAGAGACAGATAAAAGGGTAGAAGGTGAGAGAGAAGAAAGATAAAGAGAGTGACAGAAATAAATAGAGAGATGCGATGGAGAAAGAGAGAGAAAGAGAGCTAGTAAAGTGGTACATAATATCTCAAAATATTAGAGAAATAAAGCGAGAAACTAGAAGAAGATAAGAAAGGTAAAGAAGAACGTGAAAGAGACAGATGGGCGAGAGAGAGAGAGATAAGTGAGGGGGAGGAGAGTAGAGGAAATAACGGGAAGAGAAAGAGATGCGACCGCGAAAAAATGAGTGTGGGTGTGTGTGAGAGAGAGGAACGGAGAGAGAGAGAGAGAGAGTGAGAGAGAAAAACATGGTAAAAGGGTATATAATAATTCAAAATATTACAGAAACAAAGCGACCAAGAGAGAAACATAGAACGTTAAAAGGGATGATAAGAGAAAAAGTGGTGTAGGAGGAAGAGGTGAGATGAGACCGCGAAAGAGTCAGTGTGTGTGTGTGTGAGAGAGAGAGAGAGAGAAAGAGAGAGCTGGTAAAGTGCTACATAATATTTTAAAATATTAGAGAAAAAGCGAGAAACACAGAAAGTAAAAAGGGATCAAAAGAATATAAGGAGTGCAGGAGGAAGAGGTAAAGGAGAAGAACGGGAAAGGGCGAGATTGGGTAAGAGAGAAAGAGAGAGAGAGTGTGTGAGTGAGAGAGAGAAAGAAAGAAACAAACAAACAAAAAGAGAAAGAGAGAAAGACTGAATAAAAAAAGAGAGAGGGAACGCGAGGGAGAGAGAGTGACAAGCTCGGGAATGGGCACACAACCAAAAGAAGAGAAAAATATTTAGTAAAGTTTTGGTTGAAATAAAACAGTTAGTGTCACGAGCGGGATTCGAACCCACGACCTTCGGCTAAATCGCTGCTGCTCTATCTTCCCTCTCTTTCTCTCCCTCACACTCTCTCTCTCACTCTCTCTCTCTCTCTCTCTCTCTCTCTCTCTCTCTCTCTCTCTCTCTCTCTCTCTCTTCGAATCCCGCTCGTAACCTCTTGTTTTTTCATTTCAACCAAAACCTTGCATAAAAAGATTAAGTAATTGAAAGAAGTAATTTGGCCAATAGACCACTAAATACAATGGATTTAATATTTAGTAGGATAGAAACATTGTAGGAGAACAATAAGACAGAAGAAGCGAATGCGGTAACCAAAATAAATAGAGCGAGTATAGAAAGTGATAGACTGAGATCGGGAAAAATAAAGTGAGGTTGATTGAAAACGGAGCAGTAAGTAAATTAGAAGTAAGGAAGTAAATTGTAAACTCAACCGCAGAAATGTGTAAGGGTTGTTGTAGACTCAACACCGATGTTTCTACAGAACACGGCCACCGACGTAAATGTATCGCGAGGAAAAGGCTTTATTTAAAGTATCAAGAAAAGGAGCTGGCTGTCATTTACCGGCGTAACTGTACAACGGCTATTATAGTAGTGCCGGTTGTTAGGATGTGCAAGACCTCGGAAAGTGTCTCTTCGATCAGCCGACCGAATAGCCGGCTGTCTCGCACTTCACGTTCAAAAAACAAAGGGATATTATTTTTTTACCCCGGGCTGACGAGGTACTACTTAATTTTTTTAATTTTATCGATTTTTTGATTCTCCAAATAGAAAAATGAAGATCAAATTAATTACAAATCTGCGTGAACGAAGAATCCGTCAAAAATAATAAAATGATTTAATCCTCCTGTGTTCATTTTTAATATAAATTTGAAAATGACTAATGCAGATGGTTTAAAGGGAAAATCACATATCAATCAGATATAAAAATTCGTCTTATCGGGCATCCTGTTTTGTCAAATAATTTGCATGAAATTTTCGGCAAAGGTGGGAAAGACCAGGCTCTTTTTGATTTGCAAAAGGAAAACATCTAGAAACGACGATGATTGCTGATTGCTCCGGTTTTCCAGGAAAAGTAAAATTGAAAAACTCTGAAATTTAATTTCAATTATCTCCTTTCTCCCGGTTTTTTATTTATTTATTTTTTTAACGTATATATTCAACGTGGTACTTGGAATTATCTTTAATTAATTGAAAAAAGTGTTTCGACGGGATTAGAAAAGATTCTTTATTTTTCTCTACATTCTCTAATAAATATTCGACAGAAAAGGGAAATTTTTATTATTTTATTGTATTCCAGTTCAAAAAGGAAAGTCCTCTAATTGTATTCTACCATTAAAAAAATCTATTGCATAATTTTATGTAAGGTATTGGTTGAGATAAAAATGTCAGCTTCATGAGCGGGATTCGAACACACGACCCTCAGCTAAATATGCCCGCTGCTCTACCACTTGAACTATCTTGACTTCGTCGAAATCTAATGAATTTAGTAAGTAAAATGAAGTATATTGTCCATTCAAAATATATCATACACTATGATTAAAATATTTACAAATAAATACAACTTAGAATGATGTCAAGAGTTCGTATTCCGAATGAAAAAATGTAATGAAAAGAATATACAATAAAAGAAATAATAGAAAATTCTAGGAAAACGAAGAGGTTTCATATTCGAATATAAAAAGCGGGTTTGCGATAAAATTGAGTTTTATTGTTTAATTTTCCTCACCTAAATAAATACGCTAAATGAGAATAGTTTTTTTTATGCGTATTTTGGTTTTTCACGTTGCCATTTTTAATATCCACATATTTGAATAATTAATCGTTCCTATTTTAATTGTACTGCCGAGTTTATTTGTTGAATTTACGATTAATACACATCCCAATGTTAAATTAAAACCGTAAATCACGAAACTATACATTATGAAATGAAAGACATAAAAAAGTCAGCGTCACGAGCGGGATTCGAATCCACGACCTTCGGCTAAATACGCTGGTGCGCTACCACTTGAGCTAGTCTGGCTTCGAATGAATGGGCTCAAGTGGTAGTGCAGCGGCGTATTTAGCCGAAGGTCGTGGGTTCGAATCCCGCTCGTGACGCTGACTTTTTTATCTCAACTAATAACGTAAAAAATAATTAATTGAAGTTATTTGGTCAATCGGCCCACGAAATGTAATGGACCTATTAGATATATTGTTCACTGAATTATTCGAAATTCTCACGGATGCATTGTTGTTTAAATAACAATGGTGGAAATGATTACGTTTTGCCAAGCGTGTAATTGCGCAAACAGCATGGGTTGTTGCAATAACAGGGTCGCCTGGCACAACGATAGTATCAACTAAAAATCTAAAATCTAGTAAAAAAATACAAAACAATAGCACGATTCGACGTTCAATCCACGGGTTTGTCACGATTAGTCTAGTTTTTAGGATTCAATGATTCATAATTATCCTGAAGGGTTGAAAAGAATTTTATAGTTATATTACAAGCTTTTTTTTAATATTATTGTTTTGTTTTTTATCTGTCCGATAGAGTTCATTCTATCTTTTCTCCTGCCAAAATGTTGTTGCCTTAGAGGTTGTTCTAAAACAAGAGATAATTGTTTTTTGTGTCTAAAAGGGCTTTGTATTTGTAACTTTCTTAATGTTTGTTTTTACTTTGAGGGTTTTTTTTGTGCACTGGTCATCTTTATTTGATTTCTTGTAATTGTATCTCGTATCATTAGACAGATCCGATAAAATTGGTTTTATAAAAAACAAAGTTTAATTTCAATTGTCATGTTTTTGTTTCTGGAGGATGCGAAAACAATTTTTTGTGTGTGTTTTTAATGAATTTGTTCTAATTTTAACAGTTGCAACCCCAGTTTTTTTCCAAATATAACTTTTCATGTTGCTTTCTAGTATTTCAACATTGCAACAACAGTTTTTTCATTACTTTTTATTTATTTTTTAAAGCTTGTTGTATGCTGTTCTTCAACCGTTGTGATATTTTGCTCCAACAAAAGAGGTTTTCTAACCGCTGTATTGTGTGTGTTTCTTAACATTTTTTTAAGATTCTTTTTTTCTTATCATTATTTTTTATTTTCTAAACAATAGTTCCACATGGCTATTTTTGAATTGCATTTTTCATAGCAGTTGTGTCTTTTCTCCTAATATTGACTTTTTATAATTATTTTATCTCTTTAGAATAACAGTTTTATATGGTTTTAATGGATGGTTTTAAAAAAACCAACAGTTTTACCTCGTTTTCTTTTTATGTTGTCTGTTATATGTTTATTATGAGTAATGGTTTTTTTAAACTCACTAGTTTTCGTGGTCCGCTTGTCCAATTAATATTTTTTAATTAATTAAGGTTTTTAGTTGAGATAAAAAAGTCAGTGTCATGAGCGGGATTCGAACCCGCTTTTTGAATTTTCCCTACTTTTTACCATTTTTTCAAAACGGTTGCCATTTCACGAAAACTAGTGAATTTAATAAGTTAAAATGAAGTATATCTTCACTAAAGCTCTCCGTGCCATTTCATTTGTCGCCGAGAATCACATTTTGAACATTTGAACATTTCCAACATTTGAAAAATGCAAAAAGGAGGGAATTCAAAGGTGGGGTTGAGATGGGAAGTTAGTGTCCGAGTGGATCGAGTCACGATAGCTCAGGTGGTAGAGCACGGCGTATCTAGCCGAACGTCTTGGGTTCGAATCCCGCTCGTGACACTGACTTTTTTATCTCAACTACAAACCTTAATTAGTTTTTTAAACATTTATTTCGTCTTTATCTTCATAGTGTATTTACATTTACTTATGTTTTTAAATACCTTTGTTTATATTCTTCGTTTACTTGAACTGATACAAATTTCCATATTAACCATCCCTAACCATTTTAGAGGATGTTCGTATTGATGGCCTATTTGGGTTTGAGAATATGAAATTGGGTCACGTCATAGTCTGGATGTGTGACATTCATAGATGTGGCTCGAAATTACCATATATGATGTATGGATTCAAACTCCTATGAACTCTGATGTCTCTAAGCTTGAAACATTGCAATCCATCTTTCATAAGATCTTCACAGTTTAAAAAATTTGACGGGGCAGTTATAAATATTGTAGTACACTATCGTTTTTCGATTTTATAGAACACCGATGGCATTTTTTTTCTCCTTCCGCCAATGGCGATTTTCATTTAGGGGAGTCCTTCGGGCAGGATGGGAGATAAGCCGACTTTTTTTTTATCCTTTTTCGGATACGGCGTTATCGCGGGAAACTCGGGCTGAAAACTGCCAGAAGAGGAATTTTCATTATCGCCTGTATCATCGCGCCGTATTTTATGCGTAAAAAGAGACAACTGAATATGCTCAACAATTGGTTAGAACGTTTCGAACAGGTTTATTTTTGTTTTGTACAATGGCAATTTATTGACGAAAATGACATATTTTTCCAGGGATCTTCGACGAGACGTATTTGTAATTGACCCGTCATTCAATTTTTCCACGTCATCTACTCAAACGTATAATTTCCATCGTAGCATAATGTGTCAAAATGTAGTTTCACCTTATAAGAAAAATCGTTCAAAAATTCGTTTATACCTTTTTTAGGAGGAACAAAGAAAGAGAGGGATGTAACAAATAAACTGAGAACGATAGAAAAACAGGAGAGAGCTAATTAATAAGAATGAGAGAGAGGCAGGTACACAGACAGGAAATCAGTCAGTTTGAGCATCTAATTTAAAAAATCCAAACTAAAAAACATAAACATTAATATTCAACTTATTTCCAATGCAAGTTTTCAAATCTTGTAATAAAATAGTAAATATAATCATGTTTGGTTCATGAATATATTCATCGGGCGGTTAACAGTAACAAAAAAAGTTATTAATATGTGTGAATCTGAAAGAAAATGAGTGTGACAATGAAACAAGAGGGAGAGAGAGAGAGAGAGAGAGAGAGACGACACATAGACAGACAGCGATTGAGAGGATTAAGACAGAGAAAATTGTGCTACATTAAAAAACATAAATGGGGAAGGAGGAAAGAGAGAACTGTAGAAGAGAGAGAGAGAGAGAGAGAGAGAGAGAGAGAGAGAGAGAAGCAGACGGACACACAGACAGACAGAGTGAGGGAGAGAAAGAGCATGCTCAAAGAAGAAAGTACAATACAGTAAATGAAACAGATGGAAAGAAGTAGAATGAGACAGCCACAATGACACAAAGAGAGAGAGATATAGATGAGAGTAAGCGAGCCTATGTGTGAAATAGATATAGAGTTAGTTCTACACAAATATAGAGTTAGAGAATCATAGATGTTGAATTAGAGTGAGAGGAGGCACAGATATTGTAATAAAGGCGTAGATGGAATGGACCTAGATAAATAGGTAGATAGAAGGAGAAAGAAAGAGAAGAGAGTGAAAGACAGAGAGGGACACACACACACACACACACACACACACACACACAAAATAAAATTGACCAAAAAAGTGACTTTTAGTGAGAAGTACAAATAGCAAAATGTCAGTATTTACTTTACTTTTGCAAGTTAACTTCGAACATTTTGGAACATCTGTGTGAGAGAGAGAGAGAGAGTGAGAGAGAGAGAGAGAGAGAGAGTGATTGAAAAAGAGAGAGTGAGGGGTGAGTGAGAGAGGGGGAGAATAGATATATTTTGTTTTAAGAATAGGATTTATTTTAATACCATCACGAAAAATTAGGGAACAGCTAACAATTTTATAAAGACCACGTTTCTTTCGAATAAAAGTATAGAATTTACGTTATTGTAATGTAAAACAATGCATATGCGGTTACGAATTTATTTAATGCTGGAAACATCTGATCTTATGTTGTAAAATAACGCGTATTTTCATGTTTAGTTTAATGTTCGAAAAATAATAAAATCCTCTATTTAAGAAATGCTGTTTAACATCTCGCATCCGTGAGAAGCACGTTTCCCAGATTGTATGTTTAAAAGTTTAAAGTGCAGTTGTTTGAAGATTTTATCAGAGCCCGAGATGGGGGAAACGAGTCTAAACCTTGCGGCTCGACCCGGCCTGAATAAAATATCACGCCCTGACGAATCTCCGGCTTCCACAATTTCTGTCTTGCGCTATAAATAGGAAGAAATTCCTTCAAGATGGGTTAAAATCCTCGTCTGACACAATTCATAGCGTACCCGTGTTGGTGACGTCTGATAAGAATCAATAGAATGTGAAATTAAAAATTTAAAGTAAATGAAAATTACATTTTTTAAAGCTGGTGTTTAAATAACAAAACAAACAACAATGAGATTGATTGATTGGTAGATGATCTTCAGAGAATGTGAGCAGGAAATTAGAGATCGTCCTCACCCGATTGAGGATTGGCCATACCCGATTGACACACGGGCACCTGCTTTTGGGCCAAAGCCCGCGCAGGTGCCCCTTATGCAGAGAAAGGTTGCTCGGTGTGTCCCACAGATATCCTGAATAGTCGAAGCGTGTCGTGCCTTGGCTCCCTATAGGGCAGGAATAGGCATGCCGCCAGATTTAAAGAGAGTTCTCGGAGACAGCAGCGATTTTCAAGGTCTTCTGTTTCGCTTTTTAAACGAATTGGGATTTTTTTATTGTATATAAAAATAAAGTTATGTGTTTTGTGTTTCTGTGTCTTGTATGAGTGAATGTATTTATCGGTGTGAACGGGGAGGGCTGATGGTGAAGTAGCTTCTCCATCGCATCTCATGTTGCGTGTGTGACTTGGGCTGAAGGCGGAAATTTTATAAAAATCCCCATCGACCCCAATTTAGATTAGTTTATTATAGGGAAAAGGTGAGGAATATCGAGTACTCTATCTACCAAAGAGAATAAGTGCAATGTATGTTGGTGTGAATGTATTTATTGGTGTGAATGTAGCTGATGGTGAAGTAGCATCTCCATCGACCCTCATGTTGCGTGCGTTACTTGGCGGAAAACTTTTAAAGTACCTCATCGACTCCAAATTAGATTCGTTTATTATAGGGAACACGTAGATGGAAGAATATCGAGTACTTCATCTACCAAACAGTATGAGCGCGATCAATGTATATAGGTATGAATGTATTTATTGGTGTGATTGTGGATCGAGTGTGTCGCCGGTATTTAGTATATGTTTCGGGGCTGAAATGACCATCTGTCGGGTGCCCCTGTCAAAAAAAAAAAAGAATTGGCCTGTTCCGTCATATGCAATCAATCTTATCTTCTGGATCTTATTTTCTTATAATTAGTAGAGAGTTTACTAAAAGAACAAAATAACAGACAGAAGAACAACTGAATATGGTAAAATTCCGAATTGCGTCTGACAGACCAAACAAGAGAAAATTTTGAAAGATTCCTGAACACTTCTTCACCAATTTCAAGCTCTAAGAATTTTCCCTTCAGCTTAGCCTGATTTAAGAAATAACGCCACAGATATCCTGAAATACATATTGCTGCAAAGATAGTTGTTTTTCCCAAGTTGTTTGAGTGGATCAGCCTCGGAATTAACCTTTTTATAACATGTTCTATTATGGAACAAACCCACCTCTGACGATGTGAAAACAAATCAGACTGATAAAGATGCTAAAAAACCAAATATAACCAAACTAAATACAAAAGTTATTTGTAGTAAGGCATTCATGAAAGGTAAAATCCAAACAAACAAAATTGATTGGAATATTATTATTAATTATGAAAATAAAATTTCCATTAATTAGTGGTACTCACATGACATTATTTTAGCAAATCGCTTCAACTAATGTTATTAAAAACAGAAATTAAATTAGTGGTATGAAGTTCAAAACTATTTCCTGACCATGACTATTCATTTCATTCACGAGCGGTGGGTTCGAATCCTGCTCGTGCCATTAACTTTTTTTCATCTCAACTAAAAACCTTAATTAATTGTAATGATTTAATTGGTCAAGCGGACCACGAAATTAGTGAATTTAAAGAATTAATATGAAGTACACTTCACTAAAGCTCTCCGTGGCCATTTCAATTGTCGTCGAGAATCCAAACCGATTACACGATATTTGAAAAATGGCAAAAAGGAGGGAAAACTCATCAGGTGGGGTTGAGATAGGAAGTTGATGTCCGAGTGATCAAGGTCACGATACCTCAAGTGGTAGAGCAGCGGCGTATCAAGCCGAAGATCGTGGGTTCGAATCCCGCTCGTGCCATTAACTTTTTTTCATCTCAACTAAAAACCTTAATTAATTGTAATGATTTAATTGGTCAAGCGGACCACGAAATTAGTGAATTTAAAAATTTGAGTTGTTTTTTTATTAATCGAGGTATTGAGCCAGCTAATCCACTTAACCCGATTTTTTAAAATTGTGGATGAGGTGTTGCCTTTTTCTTAATGTTTTCCTCTACTGCCTTAATAATCTTTCTTTTCTCCTCCATGCTTAATGCCTTACATTTTTTTGTATACAAATGAACAAACCCGTAAACAAGAACAAACTGAAAAAAATAGAACTGCCCAATAAACATGAACTGTACACTATTCACTATCGTATAGGAGAGCGGGAGAGAGGAGCCCATTATCATGTATTTTATGCATCATGTTTTATGACAATTCTTAATTTAAAAAAAGGAGAGCAAGGTTCTGGCCGTCCTCCTCACCATTCGGTGGTTACAGAGTTGACAATTATATCGTTTATATTATAATATAATAATTATTATTCAGATTATTTTTTATCAGGAACAACATAACAAAAATAAGGTTAGTAAATGTGACTGATCCTGGCGTTACTTTTGGTTTGTCTTGTATCTGGTGACTCATCCTTGACAGCGTTGAAGTCTTAAACCTTTGCGATTGTAAACCGACACGATTTCATGATTTTCAATGGGACACCGCACGGTTTTATCCCATCTCTCTGTAGTATTGTTCAAAATTACCGGGGCAGACTAATACGACCCTTTAGGACTGAGTTCCGGATTGTCTGGATGAGATCGGATCTGGGTTGCCATGGGACACAGATCCTATCACTTTGAGACGGCCTGACGTCCGAGAAAAGTACCTTTTTTACTTACGGTCAACGTAAATTTATTCATGAGCCAAAACCGAAGGTCTTTTCACGGTCTTCTGACTGCGTATGGCTCCATTCCCTCCAGGGACATGGAATATTGTTAGGGTACCAACTAGAAACATTTTTTTTTCGTGTGTGTACAATATTGGATTTTACTCTGTAAAGAGTATGATAGGGATTTTTATGTATCGATCGGACATTTTTTGTCTGCCCCTTGCCAAGTCCTTATTATTTTACACAAAAAGAATTTTTAAAATAATTATATTTATCAAATTAGTAAGGCAAGTTAAGTAAAGAATCAAACTTGAATATTTTCTTTTTAAATAAAATGAATGGTTGAAGGTTGGTCAATAATTTAAAAATAAAATAGTAACTTTCAATTAATTAAGGTTTTTAGTTGAGATAAAAAAGTCAATGTCACGAGCGGGATTCGAACCCACGATCTTCGGCTAGATACGCAGCTACTCTACCACCTGAGCTATCGTGACTTCGATCCACTCGGACACTAAGGTTACCCCAGGTCGTGGGTTCGAATCCCGCTCATGACATTGACTTTTTGTCTCAACTAAAACCCTTAATTAATTGAAAGATATTAATTGGTCAAGCGGTCCACGAAAACTAGTGAATTTAATGAAATAGTAAGTTGAAATTTACGATTCGATTTTTTTTTTTTCATTTTGTCTCTTATCGCGTCTCATGACAGGAAAAAGCCGCCAGGTCAGCGTCTCCCGTCTCCCCGAAACAGGGATGATCCTCCGAGACATTATTTATAGGTCTAATATGAAGAAAATGCGTTTCCTGTAATGCCTTCCGAGTTATGAATCCGATAGGGGATGCGGAACCAGTTCGCTGGCCCTTTATCGAAAAATACTGCCGGTGATCCACTGCTCTGCCGATCGAGGATATAAGGAGGAAAAACTCCTGTTGCCAATAACTATAAATTACGCTTTATTCCCCCGGGGTTTGTTTCTGTTTCGTATGATTTCTTACATTAAAATGATCCCGAAGCCCCATAAAAATTCAAGCGCCCCATGATCTCATTGTCCTATTAGTTTGTTACCCATTCCTTCTAAATTATTCGAAATATTAATTTACAAAAGAATTATCTCTATTGCTACTTCAACCAAATTCTTACCAGATCATCAATTTGGCTTTCGAACCCAACATTCCACTACTCATCAACTTCGCAGAATTACAGATTCATATCTCCAGCAGAAAGTATACGCAACTGGAGTGTTTCTAGATGTTTCTTAGGGCTTCGATAAAGAATGGCATGAGGAATTATTGTATAAATTGAAAGTATTTTTACACCAGGCCTATTACCTGAATATGCTATCGTACATTAAGGTGAGATTTTTCGCACTAAACTAGGGTACGGAGACTTCTGAGTTGAAAGAAGTGCTTTCAAGTGTGCCACAAGGGTCAATACTCGCTCCGCTGTTGTACACAATTTTTACTTCTGATATGCCCACAAATGAGAATGCACTTACCGCCACATATGAGACTTCCATACAAGCTTCACTTACGTTACAAAACAACAGTTCAACAATTGAAAAATGGAGCGATCTTTGGAAAATAAAGTAATCTTTCAACTTCGTACCACCTTTACCCTGCTTTCTGAGACTTGTCCTAGCATAGACTTTCAATACAATAATATACAGTAAATCTGTTCCTGAATCCGACCAAGTTAACTATTTAAGCTGGGAACACACATACCCGATGCAACGCTGTGCGACGCTACCCGAAGCAAATCCAAAGTCCGATTTTCCATAAGATTGTACTACCCCAGTGCACATCTGCCTGATGCCACGCAACGCTACCCTACTCTAAGCTCTGCGATTCCCACTGTCCAGATTTTCGTCGGGTAGCATCGAGTACAGTCGAAAACAAAAGTATCGGACACTCATAGTTTTATTCAAACTATATCGTTATATTAATTACAACTTACTTATTTTAATATAAAACAAATTAACCGAGATAAAAAATTCATTAGTTTTTATTAAAAAAAGAAATAATTTTAATGGTTTGGTAGAAAATTGATCAAAACACTGGAAAACCATTTATTGATATAATGAATTTACCTAACAATTTATTACACGGTTTCGCTCATAAAATTTAACTACCAATTTATTTCATGGTTTTGCTCATCAAATTACACCGGTTTCGTCGAGTAGCGTCAGAACAGACACTCATATATTTGTGGTTTAGTTCGTACTATGTATATGTACTTTTGTCGTTATGTTGATTACAACATACTTATTTTAATATAAACAAAATTAACCAAAATTAAAATTCATTAGTTTTTATAAAAATTATTTAATTATGATGATTAGGCAGAGAATTTATCAAATACCGGAGTAACTTTATTTAAAACAATTAAATTTAACTAACAGTTTATTATATGATTGTGTTCTTAAAATTTAACTAACAATTTATTACACGGTTTTGCTTATAAAATTTAACTACCAATTTATTTCATGGTTTTGCTCATAACATTTAATAAAAAAATTAATCATTTTCGTCGAGTAGCGTCAGAACAGGATACTCATTTTTTTTTTTTTTTTCAAACTATGTATATATTAATTTTGTCGTTATATTAATTACAACATTTTTATTTTAATGCACACCAAATTAAACGAGATCAAAACTTCACGAGTTTTTATTAAAATTATTAAATTATGATGGTTAGGAAGAAAATTTATCAAAACACCGGAATAACTTTATTTAATACAATTAAGTTTAACTAACAATTTATTACATGGTTGTGTTCATAAAATTTAATTATCAATTTATTACATGGTTGTGTTCATAAAATTTAACTAACAATTTATTACAAGGTTTTGTTCATAAAATTTAACCACCAATTTATTTCATGTTTTTGCTCATAAAATTGAACTACCAATTTATTTCATGGTTATGCTCATAAAATGTAATAAAAAAATTAATCATTTTCGTCGAGTAGCGTTAGAACAGGATACTCATATTTATTGTAGTTTATTTCAAAATATGTATATGTAATTTTGTCATTATATTAATTACAACATTCTTATTTTAATATAAACCAAATTAAGCGAGATCAAAAATTCATTAGTTTTTATTAAAATTATTTAATTATGATGGTTAGGCAGAAAATTGTTGTATATAACACAGGTGTAGTTGCAGTTAAAAATAAATGAAGCAAAAAAATATGATTCCGGAGTATTTACATAAACGCGTTGCAACATAAAATTTTTCGACTTATGTCATTCGTGAATGATTTCCTTAAAGAAAAATTTAAAAAAAAAAAAAAAAAAAAGGAATCCGAGTTTTTCCGAAAGCAACCTTCACGCAAGTTTTGTAAACAAAACCCTATTAAAACACTCACATTTAAATAAATTTACATCTCAAAAACAGCATTATAATTTTGCCTATAAAATGGGTGAAATACGTTTATAGTCAATTTATGGACAATAAAAACACAATGGACGAATAGACAAATTGACAAATATTGGAATGGAAGTCATTAATTATTCCTTTCCATCTGTCGTTTTTCTTTCAAAAATCATTTCTGAAATCGGTTGGTCTAAAATAAATGCATAACGTAATAATTTTCAGTTTATCAAAATAAAAAGGTGGGCCGGGCGAAAGTAAATGAAAGCAAATTGACAGCTCCTCCTTCCCTCGTCGACAAGCACTCTTCAAATTTTCTTCAACCACGGAAATGATTTCCATTAAACTGTCAGAAGAGTTTTTCACTTAGTTGGTCGTGAAGTTAATCACATTTCGAAGTGTCTGCTCCTGGCATGTCTTACTTAAATACCATCTTTTCTGACATTCTATCCTTTTATATCTATATCACGTTATAGACAATTAACGCTATTTAGTCTGTTAAAGTTTAGTTTTGAAATTTTTAAAATTACTGTTGAAATTTGGGTAGAAGAGAGGGGGAAAATTAAATTCGGGTTGAAAGAAACACCCTCGAGAGGGCCAATTGGACACGGACCCCTAACGATCTTATTATGTGCTTTTTTGGGCGGGATCAAATCGGCAAACACCATCTCTTATTGCTTTTAACGTCTGACTCGCTATCAATTTCAAATCCTGAAAAAAGGTCATTTTATTGGTTATAATTGGAGACGTAATGACTCTTTTGGCCTTCAAAGAAAAACACGTGGCCATAATAATAACATCTAGAAAAGCTTCACCTCAAAACTCAATGAGCTGTTAACTTTTAAACATTATAAAAGTGTTTATTTCTTTCCGATAGAAATATTAAAGGTGTTTATACTTTTTTGCAAAAATAAATTTCGGTTTAACTTGGAAAAAAGGATCTTCGGCGAGTTCACAACAGAACGACAATTCTTTAAATTTTTGCCAATCTTTCGACGATTGTATCGTCATCATCAGGGCCTATTTATTTTAGGAAAATATCACTGTTAGAACATATATCATTTCAAAAACTATTGTTTTTAATTAATTCTATACTGTTAAAGTTTAGATACTGAGCTTCACCTAATTTTAAATAATCTTTTTTATGTTTTATTTATTTTTTTTTTTTTTAAAGCAAGTTCGCAACAGCGGTCATATAAACTCTCAGGGTGCGCATTTGCAAGTATGTCGGGTTCGAATGCAGGGCAGCTGGATTCGAACCCGGAACCTTTGCCTTACAGTGATGAGCGCCGTATCAACGCATAAACCGTTGCGGCTACCAACGCCCCCCCCCCAATAATCTTATTATAAATGCAGTTTATTTTTCTCAAGATATATTTCAACACTCATCGAGTTAGTGAAGAAAAATATAACTGTTTTTTAATTTATACAATATTCACTATTTTTCGTGGTCCGCTTGACCAATTAATAACATTCAACTAATTAAGGTTTTGTTGAGATAAAAAAGTCAGTGTCACAAGCGGGATTCGAACCCACGACCTTCGGCTTGATACGCCGCTACTCTACCACTTGAGCTATCGTGACTTGGATCCCCTCGGGCACCAACTTCCCATCTCCGATTACACGACATTTGAAAAATGGCAAAAAGGAGGGAAAATTCAAAAGGTGGGGTTGACTCGTTTTTTTCCCCCCGGGGACGACAAGTGGATGTTTTCTGGATTCAGCGGCCTTTTTTACGGAGGGAAGAGATCTTTCTGGACGTCGGACTGCACAACCGGCTTCATACGAGTTCGACAACTATTTGCCTTGTACTTTCAATGAGCTGCAGGGTAATCACTTGTCCAGAGAACATTTTATTTTCATTTGTCACTTTTGTCAATTGGTTTTCTTTATTATTGCCGGCACAATGTTTTTTATTTTCTTAATTTTTTATAAAAAGGCCTTTATCAGTATTGTTCATTTTTAAATTTAGAAAAGATACTTATTTGTATTATTTTATTTTAATTAAAAAAAGGGAATTTATTCTTGTTTGTTCATTTTTATTTTTTTTCAAAAAAATAGAAAAAAAAGGTTTTCATTGTATTTAATTGCTGTGGTTATTTTTATTTCATCTCAAAAGGCCTGAAGCAACTGTCCTGATCCCACCACGACATTTTTATAAGATTTTTTTATTTATATTTTTGTTTTAAATATATATGGTATTTTATAATCTCAACTTAGAACCTTAATTAATTGAATTATACAATATGTTCTAACCGCGATATTTCCCTAAAATAAATAGGCCGTGATGATGACGATATAATCGTCGAAAGCTCGGCAAAAACTTAAAGAATTATCGTTCTGTTGTGACCTCACCTTTTTTCCAAGTTGTTCAACAGCAGTCAACATCACCTCATCTTCAAATTTCACTTTAGTTTAAATTAGCTTGTCGATATTCACATATCGATTTTGTATTTACTTGTAACATGTTAACAAACCGGTTAAATATGGATATTTACTTTTCGTAAAAATAAATATTTTTTTCTGTCCAATTTCCAACGAAAAGGACCTTTTTTTCAAAAGGGGACTTTAGTTATGAGGGAAAAGATCCGAGAGTTAAAAAAAAATCACTGTCCACTACTTCCTTTAAACTCTTGTTTCTAAGCCTTTGACATACGAAGCACGCAAGATTAAAAAGTAAAAGCAAATGGACTTTTTTTCTCTATTGTTACTGTTTATAGGAAAGTTTTCATCCCTACGAATTTTACTTTTTTCATATATTATATTAATATTATAAATATTAATTATTTATATGCCTTCACAATTTAAATGAATAATTAACGAAACTTCAACAGTTGTACTAATAATAATAAATTTATTGTAAGCACATAATGACACATAATAATAACAATAAAACCTTAATTATGAATAACTCAATTACCTACGAAATTGTCCAAATAATCGTAATGTTTATCAACTCCGACACGTAAAATTAAAGCTCGCATTTAGTCTTTAAAAAAATCACTTCATTACGAGTTAACTAGGACGTTGATACGCCCTTCCGACAAGCTGTGTTTTAATTTCTCGACTCGAGAAAAATTTAATTAGCGCCTAATGTCCTTTTAAAATTGGATTTCCTCCGTCCTCCTCGTTAATAAATAGTTGCCGCTTGGAAGAAAAGGTAATCTCTTTCTTCCTTTAAATCTTCGGGCTAAGTGGATTTAACGCAGTTAGCCGGAAACGGTTATTGATAAATTGTGCTCATTGCTAATTTTCAAATCTATTTATCTATGGTTTTGTTTCAACCTCTTCCTATCTATTTATCCAAATTTCTCTCTCTCTCACGCTCTCTCTCTCTTTCTCTCTCTCTTTCTCTCTCTCTTTCTCTTTCTCTCTTTTTCTCATTGTTTTCTTACTTTCTCTTTTACTACTTCTATTTACCAATGTTTCTCACTCTATTTTTCTTTTCGTGCTTTTATCAAAGTTGCTTTATATTTCTATCTTAGCATTTCATTCTTTGGTTTTCCCTTCTATCTTTTCTTCATTTCACTCTCTTATGTTTCCTCTGTTTTTCTTTCTACTTTCTGTTATTATTTACTTTATCTTCTATTTATTTTTTCTCTGTGCTCCGAAATATTTATCTTAGAAGGGGGAAGACGAGGTTTGTTGGTCACGGGTTCGAACCAACTTTTTTCTGGTGATTCCACACTCTAATACATCGGACTCCGCCACTTGTTCTGAACAGACCCGGGTTTCGAAAAAAAAAAAAAAAAAAAAACGATAAATTTGAAATTATCCGGGTTTTTTAAATATTTTAAATACGCCTTACTTGCTCAAAATCATTTATGTCAGTACACATTTTACGGCATTTTTTTAATGAAGATTGCAATAAAAATATAGTAAAAGCTATCAATGTTGATCAATCTCCAAAAATTTCTAAAAACCCAAATAGTTTTCAAGTAATAAATATTTTTCATAAATTTGTAAATAAGTCATAATTTTTTGGTAAAACTAATATGAAATTTCATTTTAGCCCCTCTAGAGACCCATAAATTTACATTTTTGTTTGAATTTAAATTTATAGATTTTTTACTACTACAATTTTTCCGATTTTGCAAAAGTTTTTATAGGAATAACTGACGGAAACGGTGATAATTCAAAAACGACTAAAAGGTTTTTAATGTCAAGTATACCATTTAAGAAAAGGGAAACGTAGCTTTGTAATCACGTATGAACCATTAAAATATAAAAAATATTTCTATAAGAAAATACAGAAAATGGCAAAAGTATTTATAAGAAATTATTAACATTATTATTTTCTAGATGGCAACAGATTTAGAATTTTGAGAAAAAGATATTAAAGTCAGTCTATTTACACCGATTTCTCCAAAAACCGTTATCTAAAAGTTTCATAACGCTAGAATCACGAATCTGACAATGAGATCAAGTTTTTACCATTTTGACCTACTTTGCTTACAGAATATTAGTTAAAATATGCAAATAAGCAGTATTTTGTTGTTGTTTTTTTAAATCATACAAAATTAGAATATTCTGCGAGTTACAATATTTTATTTATGGTAACCTACAATGAAATCAATACACCAAAAATAGTATTTTGTTTATTTCTAAATAACGATTTATGCTCATTTAATTGCGACTAGAATTATAGTTTGATAAAGCTTCATTAACCCGATTAAGCCGATTTGTTAAGAAATCCTTTAAGTCTATTTATAATAATGTCATTGTTACTGGAAAACTGTGGGTATTTACGAAATTCTCACTTTTCGACAAAAACCTAGTTTCCTTGAAAAATATTTATTTTTTGGTAATTGATAAACTTCGATAGCTGTTACCATATTCGTATTGCAATCTACATGAAAAAGTTTTTAAAATGATATTTGAGCAAGTAGAAATGCGAAAAAAGAATATTAAAAGAACGAAAAAAATTAAATTTCAAAATAAATTGTTGTCCTAGCCAGGGCATATTCACAAGAAGTGGTGGATGGATGTCCGATATTTTGAAGTGTAGAATCACCAAAAAAAAGTTTGGTCCAAATCCGTGACCCGCAGACTTCTTCATCTCTTTGGTAGTAAGGCTGTATATTTTTATAATAATTATACTTTAATTAAACAATAACATTGAAACGACTTACTTAATGATCATTTTCCCGGAATTGTTTATATGTTTAATTTTCTGTTTTAATAATAACAAAGGGTTTTTGTGTTCGGATTGTGCGGATTAAAATCGTCGCCAGATTTGTATATCTGACATGATTAATTACTCTGGAGTTCGGTTAAAATTGTTCCTAACTAAATTTGTCACTATTAATATCCCGACATGAATTATTACTCTACTTGACAGAATTGAAATAATTATTTCAAATTTTATTTACATTTGTCACACTGTTGAGCGAATATATTTTATTTCCTAATTTTGTAGTCCGAATCTTTCTGTTTTTATAAAACCTGCACGTGCTTTAAAATATTCTATTAAACTAAACAAAAACGCTCACCTTTGCACGAAGTTTAGTAAAATTTGAAATAAATAATCGTTTTTGAGCAACTCTAAGCCCCTGTTTTACTTGGAACCACTAATCGTTAAGTCCTTTATACTCTGTCCGCCTATTTTAACTTATTCCCTTTTTAACCTATGACGTGTAATTATGGAAAACGTGTAGCTGGAACACCCGGTGAAGTGCAGTAGCAAACGGAATCGTTGAATAGAGATCCGCCTAAATAATTACACTCGAAAGTGCACATTGGGCAAACATTAACATCCAGATGCGACGGGGGTTGAGCAATCTTGAAAGATGATAATTAAACACCCTTTTCTCAAACACTTCTCCCAGCAATTCTTCTCATATCTCCCATATACCATTTTTTATTTTTTCATTTTTTTATCATTTTTAGTTCTAAAATTAAATATTTCATTTCTTTTTTTATTAAATTACCGTATAGAAAAGGATGTTTTATTGGTAAAATAACTTTCCTTTTTTCCACTTTGTCTTATAGGAAGAAAAATAAAACGCAGTTATGATAGAAAGAATTGTGTTGGGGCCAATGGCGGAAAATAAAACGATACGATTCACCCATGCATGAGACTATTTGATGACGTACAAATAGGTTTAAAAAATTTGAAATTATTCAAACAAAAAACCAATAAACTAAAAAATTAACATGGTCACATACCAATTAAAGAACAAAAGTTTAGCGTACGATCAAAACAACCGTCAAAGATAAAAACTTCAATACGACCTCATAAAAAAGGCTCGACTTTGAAATCACACAGAAACACTGAAGATGGCAACATGTCGGAAAATATCTGACATACCAGACCAACGAAGGCAGACAAAATTGATCGGACGACCAAATTTCACAATCCTCACTCCGAGGATAACAGTGAAAATCTTGCATTTGTGTGCAATTGCATATACTTTTGGCTAACACGCTGAATTGTTAACCAAATCACACCTCAGTGATCAAATTTTATCATGAATCTTTTTATTACCTATTTCAAGAATTTCGCGTATTTTTGAAGAATATGCAAATTTGTTGAAAAAAAAAATAAATTCACCCACTAATAGTATGAGAGGAAAAAACAAGAGCCTAAAATTTAATTTGGAATTCAGTTAAATTTTCAGGAACAAAGAAGTAAACAAACTGCAACAATGAATTCTCTTGAAATAATCGACATCTGAGTTTAAAAAACTTCTAGGTGTAATTTTATTGCTAAAACGTTACATTTTAGTAGTAAGAATGTAGTCGCATCGTGGAAATAGTAGCCTCATAATTCGAATCATAAAAATAGTCATTATCAGTAGAATTTCATATTTTCTACCAAAAAAAAAAAAATACTTTTGTAAAATAGCATGTTGGTTATTGTTAACACAGAACAGAAATGAGTAAAATCATCGGCAATGCAGGGGAAATTAAAATCATCCTTGTGATAAAAATCAGAATTGAATGAATTCGAATTAAATGGAAACATTAAAGTTGTTATACAAGGAATTCACGATCCAGTTATTTTAAGGTCCTTCATGTATGCGTCGTCATAGAAAATTCTGTCGAGATACAAATTTTTGAAAAGCTATAAACACTGTCGGTTTAGAGAAACTAAGTTTGAAATGTATTTCTATTTCTGACCCTGAACATAATTAAGCTTAATTATTGATTTGTATATTTTCATTTATAATATTTTTGTGTGTCTGTGATTTTTACATTCTTTTTCCTTTAAAATGAATATTACAAGACCAAAAAGAAAACAATATCGAGGCAACCGGTGTCATTCATGCTATATTCTTTAATATTTTTAATGGAAATGATATCGCATATTTACTAATATACCTTATTTAAAGGATTTTGATTACGTATAAAACTGCATATCTGAGCCTTAATTGATGTGTATTATATGGCACATTTAATGTTACGTTTATCATAACGTCACATTTGTGGAAAATTTCATGGAAATTTTCAAACAGGTTAGAAAAGGAAGAAATTTTTGCGTTCTAAAGCTGAGAACCTTTTGTAAGGAAATGGAACCGGTCATAAATTATATTATGAGTATAACAAAAACACTCATATTGGTTATAAATCCGAGCTATAATTTATGACCGACCTAACTTATTCACAAAAGGTTCTCAGCTTTTAAACGGAAATATCCTTATCTTTTCCAGCCGGTTGGGCAAAAATCCCCTCTGAAATTTTCCACAAATTTGACGTTATATTTTACTGTTAATCGACGGATAATCACTTTTAACCAGATCATCGGGTTCTTCGGCTTCGGTTTTAATTAAATCAAGGCGTTAAGATACAAACGACAGGGCTGTCGTGCGGGAGACGTTGCCCCGGAACGCCGTTCAACCGGGACAACATTTAATTTCACTAATGGATTTCATCTCAGAGTCTTTTTCTAATATTAAATCGTAAAGTTCGCATCATTCTGAAGTTTATTAAAATAATTAATTATAATTTTGGTATTTCATTTACACGATCGAAGCTGTTGTAATAATTTGAACGTTTTTTTTTTTGGAACAATTTTACTATGATGTCTTTTCGATAATATCATAGGAAAGATGTTTATGTTTTATATTACGTAAAATGTCCAGTTATACATCTGGTATTATTACTAAAGCGAGATAGCATTTACACTTGCTAACTATAAAAAAGAATTACAAACTATTAAAACCGTAGCAAAAAACAACGGGTATCTAGAAATATTTATTGATAGGTTGCTAGTTAGAAGAATTAAAAAAATTAAGTTTAAAAGAATCAACAATAGGACAGCCGCCCCACCACAAATGAATCATTAGGTTTCCGTTATTTGCTATACATTGGTGAATTATCGCAAAAAGTTTTAAACAAGAAGGTTTTAGAATAGCTTATAGAAGTACGGGTTCAGTTAAAAACATCTTCTTAAAACCTAAAGACAAGGTAGACAACTTGGCAAAAAGCGGGGTTTACCAACTCAATTGTAATGATTGTGATATTAAATTTATAGGTCAAAGCGGTGGAGAAATAAAAACTTTGAGTAAAAGAATACGTGCATAAATCGAGCAAATTTTTGGAATTTAAGGATCATCTAAAAGAAACAAAACATAATTTCAATTCAAATTTAAATACAACAGAGTTTCAACAGAGGGAGAGAACTAGATTGGTTTGAGAAATTTGAAACTAAAAAATGTTAAGTTGAACATGGTGATAAATTCATTAATAATATAACAGATTTTGATCCACCTACCATTTTAAATATGTACATAAATAATATTAAATGTCCAAATAATTAAATTAATTATTTTACTTGTTATTATTTTTATAATAATTTAATGATATTAAGGTATCATTCTAATTTTTTATCTTTTATCTTTAATCACTAATTTATAATTAATTTCTTACAGTATTTACTATTATAATATTTATTTGTGTTATAAATCCCGCTTTTCGCACGTTCAAATTGAGCGCCATTAAAAAACCAGCTCCTCATTGGAACGTCGCGTTGGCGGGGGTATCAGCGTATCAGCGGGTTCACTTTTGCAATTCATGTCGAGAGAGGTGTTTGTAGAAACCCTTCAACCTGATGTTGAGGTAAAGGGCTCGAAATCCGGATCGTTGATAAACAAATTACTGTGAGTAGGAACTATCTTTGTAGAAAAAGGATTGTACACCACACTCACTCCATCATTCATCATTTCTATAGCATTTACGTTAATTACAATAGGGATTACAAACCTGACTCAGAAACTACATAGGACTAATTTTTGGGAAGATTATTAAATTTTAAATATTATTACGTGTATGTATATAATTATAGTATATTTTTAATTAAACCGTGTTTTGCCCCCAACCTTGTTGCAATCAGGACTTTGTTATGTTAGTAATATTAAAGTACGTAGTACGAAAATCAGAGACCCCGGCTAATAATTAATATTTTTCCAATCTAGGCATTTTTTGTTTTTATTCTAGTAATCCATGGTCGTTTCAGAGGAAATAAGACAGAAAAATCTCATTCTCACAAAAAATCATAAAATTGAAAATTTTAATATTTTTAGTGAAAATTACATGGCATCTTTGAAGGGTATTTTAATGCATATAAATTCAGGCACTACCGATAATATAATTTATGACGGATTTAATTTCTTTACGACTGATTCTCAGGTTTTAATTGGAAACATATTTTTCTTTTCCAACCTGTTTGGAAAAAAAACTACCTTGGAAATTTTCCACAAATGTGACTTTTTAAAAAAAATGTTAATCGAAAGATAATTACTTTTTAACCAGATCATCAAGTGTTTTTGTTTTAATTAAATCAAGGCGTTAAGATACTCACGACAGGGCTGTCGTGCGGGTGAGGTTGCCCCGGAACGCCGTTCAACCGGGACAACATTTAATTTCACTAATGGATTGTTTATCTCCGAGTCTTTTTCTAATGTTAAATCATCAAGTTCAACTCATGAAGTTTATTAAAATAATTAATTGTAATTTACACGATCGAAGCTGGTGTAATTATTTGAACGTGATGTTATCAGTTGTTAACAGACTTGATTTCGATTTTAACTTTTTAACAAACAAGGAAGACGACCGCGTTGGTGTGTCACGGAATTGGACCAAACTTTTTTTTGGTAATTCTACGAAAAATATTTACAATTTACTAACATTTTTGATTACGATTTTAACTCTTTTTCTAAGGTGTATTTTCGATAATATCATAGGAAAATTATTTACATTTTATTATCTAATATTCATCATACATTTTCCATTTATTTTCCATGCATTTTTTGACTATTATTTCACCTTATATTCATAAAAAGATATTAGACAAAATAGCGAGACAAATCTTACCTCTAATGGGCGCTGGGCTAATTTTTAAATCCCTTATTTACTAATATTTGTCATTTTTTTATCAAGTTATAAAAAGTTATATTTAATTATTAATACGCTTCTGAATAAGCCAAGTTTTGTCTTAAAATAAGATTCACTCAAGAGAAGTCATTTTTTAATTAATTTTACTTTTTTATCTCTAAATATTTGAGCCTTTATACATTCATGTTAAAAGAGATCTAATTATTCATACAATCTTGCGATTCTTAGATTCTAATGTTAAAAAAACGACTTGATAAATTAAAGTTGGATTTTTTTCTCTTATATAAATATTATCAATAACAATTATAAAAGTAAATCGAACCGAAATTGAACTGTCTTTCTCTTGGGGATTGAAAGACGATTCTCAGCCCTGGTAATACCCTTTTGAAATGATGACGGGAAACTTTTTATCGCTTTTTTTAAGTTGTGAGGGATGAAGTACGACGGAAATTCCTTTCCGATTCCCGTATTGCCGGATAAATCAATATCCTTTAAAATTGACAAAAAGATTTTCTTTTTCTTGTATATACAAGCTAAAACATTTATCTTTTTAACTTTTTGCATGAATATTTGACAAAACTGTGTCAATATATTGCTTAAATATTATGTAATAATCACGTTCTTAACAATATATCACATTATAGATGTTCCGGCAAACTTCTTTCCTTTATATTATAAAAATGGACTGACTTCTTAAAATCGTACTTTTATAAAATTGAAAATTTTTATAAGTTTGAATGCATCAACAAAATATAAAGGGTTCCTTTCGCATCGTTCTTTTGAGTTCGTAGGAGAAAAATAGTGTTTGAAAAACCATCGGCCCTTTACTGAATAAATGGGTTATTGTCAAGGTTTTCATAGGAAAGACGGTGAACTTCTTCTATTCAACCGGCTTTAAAAGATTCTCTTCAAGTCCAGGAACACAAATTATATTCTCCCTAACTGCCAAATAAAACTCAATGCAGGTGCTTTAAGCAAGAACCATAGAGCTACTATTCAGCGAGATAAGAGCTTAAAAATTGAAATGAGTTATGTTGCTTACCAAACTTTATTATAAAATACACATTAAAAAAATAAAATTGAAAAATAAACTAATTAGCTAGGTAAAAACAATTCATAATCCTTGATTCCGTGTTAATTTAATTTCCTGTGTAGTTATTTTTCTTCTTAGTTAGAAGTCTTAAATACACATGTAATAATTTAAAAGAAATTAGATATTTGAGAAACGACCAGTGCCAATAAAGAAAAGATGTAGAAATAAGTATTGCATTCCTGTCGAACGTAACTTGTCAGCTATTTCAGTGGAGAAAAACATTTATTTCACCGTCTTTCGACGTTAGATCATAAATCACACAAATATTTATCTCTATATAAATGACGTTTGACGAAGTTTAAGACATCCCCACCTTATTTTTTCCTCGTAAAAATTTATTTTCATGAAAAGGTATATTTTCCCTTTGTTAAAACTGAAAAGAATAATACATTTGTGGTTTTTGTGCCTGAATGTCCGTTTATAATCAAAGATGACGGAGACCCTGGGTACTAACTTGCATTGGAAATCGTAAATCGAGGATATTATTTTTAAAACCTAAGTTCAGTAATTAAAGATTTAATCGAAAAAATGACAGAGATTTTTTGTTAGTTTTAGGTTCAGCAAGCAATATTGGTAATCACCAATCCTCTCTTACTTTGCTTTATTTTTCTGTTTTTCTCCATTTTTATTCCTATGAATTTCTTTTTCTGTTTCTCCATTCAAGTTTTAATAAGACTAATTAAATCGGTAACCGACTTTTTCTTTTCTTTCTTGTCTTGCTAGACTCATGTCCTCGCCAATTGTGTATAAAATAACTCAAATATTCATAAAATATAAACAAGATTATTTATGGTAGTGTTGTTTCGTACTTCTCCAGAGTTTTACCTCGACATACCTCGGGGGTTAAGTAGGATTGAGCTCCTCCATTCAAACTAATATTCACACAGAATACTTCGCTCATTCTACCCTAGAATAGTCGACATATCTGGGGAAAGGTGGGAAATTGTACATTAGGCCGCATTCGCGCTAATAAATTACATTCCACTACGTCAAAGTTCTCGATATGTCTCGGGTCAATTGGGAATGCGACCTCCATTCACATCAATAAATTACATGCACACTATCCACCTTAATTAATTGTAAGATATTAATTGGTCAAGCGGACCACGAAACTAGTGAATTTAATAAGTTTCAAATGAAGTACACTTCACTAAAGCTCTCCGTGCCCATTTCATTTGTCGCCGAGAATCAAATTGATTACGCGACATTTGAAAAATGGCAAAAAGGAGGGAAAACTCACAAGGTGTGGTTGAGATAGGAGGTTGGTGTCCGAGTGGATCGAGGTCACGATAGCTCAATTGGTAGAGCAGCGGCGTAATTTATTGTAAGAATTAATTAAGGTTTTCAGTTGAGATAAAAAAGTCAATGGCACGAGCGGGATTCGAACCCACGATCTTCGGCTTGATACGCCGCTGCTCTACCACTTGAGCTATCGTGACTTCGTCAAACTCTAATGAACATAATAAGTAAAATGAAGTATATCGTCCATTCAAAATATATCATACACTATGATTAAAATATATACAAATAAATACAACTTAGAATGATGTCAAGAGTTGGTATTTTGAATTAAAAAATCTAATGAAAAAAATATGCAATAAAAAAAATAATAGAAAATTCTAGGAAAATGAAGAGGTTTCATATTCAAATATAAAAAGCGGGTTTGCGTTAAAATTGAGTTTTTATTTTTTAAATTCCTTCACCTAAATAAATACGCTAAATGACAATAGGGTTTTTTATGCGTATTTTCGTTTATCACGTTGCCATTTTTAATGTTCACATATTTGAATATTTAATCGTTCCTATTTTAATTGTACTACCAGGTTTATTAGTTGAATTTACGATTAATAAACATCCCAATGTTAAATTAAAACCGTAAATCACGAAACTATACATTATGAAATGAAAGACATAAACAGCCCTTAACTTTTTATTATACTTCAGTATGAAAGTATGAAAGCCATGTTTAATAAACGTTGGAGAAATTGTTTTTAAGAATTGAACACAAAGTAAATTTTTGTTTATAATTATATTTTTTTCGTAAAATACTCATTCAACCTTCTTAATAACAGGATCGCGATAAAACACGTAATTTATTTCAGTTTTAACTTGGAATTTCTTTACTCTTCTCAAAAGGTATTGAACTAACATCCTTTTTCCAAGAAATTTTCCACAAATATGACGTTTTATATTTTTGCTAAATGAAAGATCATTATTTTTTAGCAAAATTGACAAGCAATTGTTTTAATTAGTTTAAGGCGTTACTACACGCACGACTGGACTGTCGTGCGGGCTTAGCCGGCCCCGAACGCCGTTCAACTCGGACAATTTTTAATTACTTAACGATTTTGTCAATATTCGAACCTTTTCCTAATCTTAAATCGTAACACAAGTTGAAGTCATTGTAAAGTTTATTAAAACAATTAATTGAAATTTGTTAATTGATTTGACCGGTAAAAACGTTTGTTATAAAGCGACAGTGCCGTTATCATCTTTTAACACATTCTGGTTTTTAAATTTTTTCTTAGGCTTTTTTCCGATAGTGTCATTGAAAAACATTAACAATTTATTAACATTAATTTTCCACGGACACTATGGATTTCACTAAAGTATCGTCTTGAAGAAAGACGCTAATTCAGTTGTTACTGCCTGTGACAGTCCTTGGCAATGTTAGGACTGAGTCAGTCTTTAAGGAAATTTGAGATCACCTGTAAAATGCTTAAATATGTCAATTTGTAACAGTAACAATTGAATTTACTTCGTTCTTACCTTGCCCCAAAATGTTCGAGAGTGAAAAAGTGGTGGGAACTTTTAACACTGAAAACATTAATGTTACTTTTAGAAAAACGTAAGCTTCACATGTATAGGTTTTTATTTTTTTATTTGCATATTTGGTTTTTTTTCGAGAGTTCGCAACAGCAGAGGTCATATAAACCCTCAGGGTGCCAGTGTTTTTGAAAAAAAAGCTCATTTGTAAGTATGTCGGGTTCGAATGCAGGGCCGCTGGATTCGAACCCGAGACCTTTACCTTACAGTGATGAGCGCCGTGTCAACGCCAAAACCGTTGCGGCCACCTACGCCCCTTTCATATTTGGGTTAATTATACACCGATGCTTTTTAAATTTTGTTATCAACAATTATCGTAATTTGGTCCATCTGTAGATTTGATTTTGAAATAATTCGGTTATTTTCTTTATATGAAGCAATGTATCATGCATATACCTGAAAAACACCCTTTTATTTTAAATAATTTTGATGATTGTTAAGGATTTAATGCATAGAAAACCCGGAAAAAGCAGAACACTTCTTTTAATTATATGAAAATTAATTGTTTTTTTGATGTTATCAAAAAGTTACTAATTAGAACTGCAATTAATATATACATTAAAAAAACTCGTTCTACTATATTTTTTGTTGTTGAGAAAAATACGTTCTTAGATTTACTTTGAAGCTAGGTTTTTGTTCAAGAACTCACAGGGGCTTTTCCTCACCTCAAAGTGAAAAAGGCATCAGGAGCCGGAAACGGCAGCGATGCTTGAAATAATCATGGTGCGGTAATCATTCAACTAAATAAAAGCTAGCTTTACATCAGCCGGTTTAATTGTACCGGCTGTAAAACGCGCCCGTGCACATTTGCACTCGAAAGCCTTTATAAGCCGAAAGCTTAATGAAAGTATTGTATATAAGTGAATCAACCAGTTTTCCCGCCGACAAAGTCGATCTTTTAATCCGATTCGTCCTTGGATTATTTTGTCGTCTTGGCTTACTAATATTTCACGCATAAACTAACGCCAATGAAGATTGTCTCATAAAATTCGAATAAACACGTTATATTGTACTTAGTGTAATTTACAGTTAACCTTTTAATATTTTGTTTTATAATTGTTATTTTTTAGGAATTTGATAAATTATGTATGTTTGTAAAATTCTTGCACAATTCAGACTAATCATATAATTGATAACTTATATTACTAAATATTCTTTCTCTCAATCACTCTCTCTCTCACTCTTTCTCTCTCATTCTGTCTTCCTCTCAATCTTTTCCTCTCACTCTCACTTACTCTGAATTTGTCCACTACGTTGTTAGACTTTGAGGGTCTTTTTTATGAAAAAATTAAAATACAATTTTAACAATTACAATAATAATTGTAATTTTTTTTACTATTATTATTATTTTAATAAAAGGAAAAACTTAAAAATAAAAGGCACTGTAAGGGAACAGAATTTATTCACTCCAATTATTTCTTTTTTTAAACTTATATTTACACTCTTCCTTCTTTTAAATTGAATCTTCAAACTTAAATCTTTACAAAAAATAAAATCAATTCTTCTTGAAACAATATAAAACAACTTAAAATATAATTAAGAAGTATTTAAACTATTGTTAAAAATAAATGAATTCATAATATTTATGTATGCGCAATCCCCAAAGAATAAAATTAAGGAAATATGGAATAGGAAAAGACTCACGATGAATGCTGTTTTCCTGATGTTTTCTCATAAGATGATTCTTCACAAGCCAAGTTGAAGCAGCTACGTTCGAGGTGGTTTGTTCGCAGTCTCCCAATGGAATGCCTCCTGTCCACCGCCTTTTAGCCTTTCTGCACTTTTGTCTCCCACGAGTTCCAAAGTCCATCACCTCCTTCACGTTCACATTAATTTGTTTGTTACAACGTTATTGTTTCGTAGACGCCGGCGGGAGTAAGTATTGGATATCTACCCTCCAAGTCCGGGCGCTACCAGGGATAGTTGCCGGCTGTGACAATAAAAGTTTAATAATTCGTTTGATAATTAAATTTATTAATTCACAATTTNAGAGAAAGAGAGAGAGATAAGTTGACGAACAAAATGTTAAAAATACAAAAAATAAGGAAGTTCGTACGTACAGGTCGAAAACCAGGGAGCGACTGACGGATTTTACGATGTCTTGTTGAAAATGACCTGTTTCTCTCCCCAGCGTCTTAATTTTTACAAATTTTGTGTTTTTATAATTTTTAAAATGATAAATTTAAGATGATAAATGATCAGATGTCTAATTAACTATCAATACATAAAAATGTTTACATTGGCGTAAACAGTTATATTATAATATTCAATTCAAAGATATGCAAATTGCATATCTTGTACATATTTTACATTTTTTCTTTTTTCTCTAATCTCTAATCAGTGAGTTCTTTTTTCCGTATGATTGCTTGATCCTACTTCAGTATAAGAGCTGAAGGAATGGACCTGGCTCTTTAAGAGTATCCGTGCAAATACCATTAAGGGAAATTGATTGGAGGACCCTCGTCGCCTTATTTTCCGTCCCTTAATCATGCTCTTTAAGCTCAATTAAAACGCGTCCCCGCCCTCTCGAGCCGACAAAACCGTCTTAATTAAGAAGGTTCTTCCGGGTCAGGATTTGAGGAGATACGTCCTCTTGGGGCTTACTTAAATGGAATTAATGGAATTTATACTTACATACGTTTGGAAGGGGGAACCTTGTACTATGTTAAACATTCAAACTGATCTAAGAAAAACTTTTAAGTTGTTTTATTTTCATCGTTACAAATATAATTATTTAGTGACCGTGAGATCCGGTCTGGTGTGATGGCTTAAAAACATTTTCTTTATCGTACCTACGTTCCTATCTTTATTGAGATCATCTTCAGGGCCTGGGATTTATAAACATTGTTTAAATTATACAAATAAATTTATACAATGTTGTATATAATTCAATTGATTAATCTTTATGTAAAGTATTGATTGAGATAAAAAAGTCAGTGTCACGAGCGGGATTCGAACCCACGACCTTCGGCTAAATGACTTCGATCTACTCGGACATCAACTTCCCATCTCAACCTAACCTTTCGAATTTTCCCTCCATTTTGTCATTTTTTATCTCAACCTTACGTAAAGATTAATTAATTGAAAGATGTTATTTGGTCAATTGCACCACGAAATGTAATGGATGTACGTAATATCGAAATTTTAGGTTTAATCAGAGTATTTGTAAGTTTGCTTTTTTCTGTGTAGATGTGTCACTGCTGTGGGTCGTGTTGAGATTGTTAGTGAGATATTAATGCTTTTGTTTATATAGTTTTAATTTTGAAGGAGTGAGAAAGAATAGAAATTTCATTTTTCTACGAGTAGTCGGCTTCTTTCAGGTGAAAAGGGCCGACAATGGAAACAAAGTGTAATGGATTGTCGTTCGGGCGTGGTTAGCCTTTGAAGATTATTACAGACGAGATTATTAAGGAAAGGAGAGTTAAATTTTTGAAGATGTAGACTATGTAGAATTGTTTGATGTGTGGAGTGTAATAACTGTTTTTTTTGGTTTTTTTTTAACAAGGGTTCGCAACAGCAGAGGACAACAGGGTTCGGCATTCAGCCAATAAGCATTATAAGCTCGTAGGCAGGGTCTGGAAGATTGTTGTCTCATAAAAACAACCGATTTTGCCGAGTTGTTCCGACGTGTCTTATTCTCATTCTTGAGAAAATACAAGCGGTTTTTCTATTACAGATTCTCTCTGCATCCACATTTATTTTTACCGACTATATTCGTCTTATTTATATTATCCTTGTTTCGAATAGTCTTGTGAATCTTATATGTATAGGTATTAAATTATGTTTATTATTTATTTATTTTTTTTATTTTTACGAGGGTTCGCAACAGCAGAGGTCGTATAAACCCTCAGGGTGCCGGTGTTTTTGAAAAATGCCCATCTGTAAGTATGTCGGGTTCGAATGCAGGGCCGCTGGATTCGAACCCGGGATCTTTACCTTACAGTGATGAGCGCCGTGTCAACGCCTGAACCGTTGCGGCCACCGACGTCCCCTGTTTTTATAATAATTGTACTTGTTTAATTAAACAATAATATTGAAACCACTCACTTAATACACTTTTTCCCGGAATTGTTTATATGTTTAATTTTCTGTTTTAATAATAACAACGGTTTTTTGTGAGGCCTCCCTTCGGATAGTGCTGATTAAAATCTTCGCCAGATTTGTATATTTGACATGATTAATTACTCTGGAGTTTGGTTAAAATTGTTCCTAGCTAAATTTGTCACCATTAATATCCCGCCATGAATTATTGACAGAATTGAAATAATTATTTCAAATTTTATTTAAATTTGTCACACTGTTGAGCGAATATATTTTAATTCCTAAATTTGTAGTCCGAATCTTTTTGTTTTTATTAAATCTGCACGCGCTTTAAAATATTTTCAACTAAACAAAAACGCTCACCTTTGCACAAAGTTCAGTAAAATTTGCAATAAACAATCGTTTTTGAGTAACTCTAAGCCCCTGTTTTACTTGGAACCACTAATCGTTAAGTCCTTTATACTTTGTATATGAATGTTATTGATATTGGTTTTGATTTATAGTATTAGCGTAGCTGCGGCTGAGTTTACACGTCTCTGTTCTGTAATTGATGCTGTGTTTATCTCTGTTGATGTAAACCATTTCTAAAAAGTTACGTTTATGTTTGTTTTGTTCTGTGTTCAATATTTTTGGATAGTTGAAATCAAAATTATGTTGGCGTTCAAAATGGAGGGTGCTGTACGATTTTGTTTGGTTTTATGCAATCATAGCTACGTTGTTTTACTCTCTTATCCAGATATTGGGATGTAATTTAGAACGATACCAATCGATATGAGTAAAGTATCGAGTATTTTCTTTAGATACCGAGTACTTTTGGTATCCAATATTGTAATTCGGTACAGGTACTGTATCGAGTACTTTTTGTATTATCGGCAAAAATATTCAAATAGGTTCAAGTAATATTGAATTGTTATTTTCCGTTCGAAACTTACGTTTCATCAAACTGGGAGTAGACTAGTTACTGTTTGGACCGCCTATAAGCCGCGTGTATCAACAAAGTTAATCGAAATTTCGAATTGGTGGTTGGTAACTCTGCCGATAATTCTAGTAACTCATAATTCTTTCCTGCGTCGCACCTTACACTTTTAATTTGAGTAATTGTTTGTAAATGTTTTTGTCTTCAAGTACCTAAAAGTGTTCGCCATCCTTCTCATAGGTAGATACATAATCGTGTTTCCTCTCAAAAGTAAGGCAGGAGGTTATTTTCCAAGAAAACTGAAACGTCGGCATCTTGTAAAATATGCGGGAATACGTCTAATCTCTTCAAACGTTTGGAAAGAAAAATAGTGTGAATAATTTTATACTTCATGAAGGCTAATTTGGAGTTATCAGAAGATAGAAATGTGTTTAACTTGTGTGAGCGAATGGAATGGATATTTTACTAACATAGAAAAATAAATTTCTATCCTTCCTTCCCCACACCTTCAAACTCTAACATATATAAACAAAAAACATTAATATCTCACTGATATTCAAAAAACGACAAACAACAGTGACACATCTACACAGAAAACCGACTTTGAGGAGTACAAATACTTTGATTAAACCTAAAATTTCTATATTGTGTACATCATTGTATAAATTGATTTGTATATTTAAATAATATTTATAAATCCCAGGCCTTGAAGATGATTTTAATAAAGATCGAAACGTTGCACGATAAAGAAAATTTATTTCTAAACCTACATCACACCGACCTCATCTCACGATCTCCAAATTATCATTAATTAACGGTCACTAAATACTACACGTAACAGATATATTTCACAAGAGTTAATTAAAACAACACATTTATTACCAACCACAAATCAGCTGTGCATAATGTCCCAATTAACTAGAAATCTATAAGTTAATGGTTTTACTAATAATCCATGTTATGAACATTGTTCCCAAGAGAGGGCTTAATTACGAGGAATTATTAACGCAAATTTAGCTTATTTATAAATTAATTAATGCCAAAAATAAGGAATCTTCTTTATGTCAACTAATTATCGTTCTTATAAAAACGGCTTAATTTTCATAATGGTTTTCTCCACTGATATTACAACAAATATTTTTGTTAATTTAACATCTCACAAACGTTAGTTTTTTATTTTGAATGACCTGTTAATAATGTAAAAATGTTATATACGAATGAAACAAGGAAAAAAATTAAAGAAAGAGAGTGGGGGTAGGGTGTGAAAGAAAAGAGGAGCGGTGAAAAACACACAGTTGAAAAAGAGAGAAACAACGAGAAACATGGAGTTTAAGAAAACAGAAATAGGAAGAAGTAAATAATTAAAAAACAGACAAACAGTGAAAATAGGGAAGTACAATGAGAGACAAGGAGTGAAAAAAATAGAAATGTAGAGAACCATGGAGGCAAAAATAAAGCAACAATATAAAGCCTGTAGTTTAAAAAAGAGAGGTGCAATGAGAAACATGAAGAGGGAAAAAAATGGGAGAGATTGAGATAGAAAGAGGAGAGAGAGAAAAGAAAGAAAGCATGAGAAAAAACAGGGAGAGAGAAATAGAGATAGCGAGAAGGGGAGAGAGTGAAAGAAAGTAAGAGAACTGAAAGGGAGAGAGAGAGAGATAAAGTGAGAAAGAGAGCAAGGTGTAGATAGTGCAAGAAGGAGAGAGAGAAATAGAGAAAGGTATGGAGAGAGGGAGAAGGAGAGAATGAAACAAAAAGAGAAAGAAATGAGAGGGAGAGTGAGAAAGATAAAAAGTTGTAAATAATACGAGAAGGAGAGTGAGAAATAGAGAAAGGTATGGAGAGAGGAAGAAGGAGAGAATGAAAGAAAAAGAGAATGAAACGAAAGGGAGAGTGAGAAAGAGAAAAAGTTGTACATAATAGGAGAAGGAGAGATAGATTGAGAGAGATAGAAAGAGAGTTAATGAGTGAGAGAGAGAGAGAGAGAGAGAGATGGGATGTGAGAAAAAGATGAGAATTTGAGGGAAGGAGAGAGAGCGGTGAGAAAGAGAGTGGGTGAGTAAGTGATAGAGAGAGAGAGATGGGATGTGAGAAAAAGATGAGAATTTGAGGGAAGGAGAGAGAGCGGTGAGAAAGAGAGTGGGTGAGTAAGTGATTTGTGTGTCTGTGAGAGAGAGAGAGAGAGAGATGGGATGTGAGAAAAAGATGAGAATTTGAGGGAAGGAGAGAGAGCGGTGAGAAAGAGAGTGGGTGAGTAAGTGATTTGTGTGTCTGTGAGAGAGAGAGAGGGAAAGAGATAGAGAGAGAGTAAGATAGAGTGAGAGAGAGCGAGAAAGAGAGAAAAAATGGAAGCAGTTTAGACATAATTTTTTTGTTCATGTTAACATGATGCCAGATGTCATTCCCTTGCAAGTAAATTTCAAGAGTGGTGAAAAATTTGGAAAATCTTTTCTGACATTTGTTACATAAACGCTTCTTTGTAACCCAATAAGACGAAATTACAGACAAAATAGACGTGTTTCGTACTGACAAGACGTTCATCACTCTACTTTCGAATCTCCAGCAGGTAAAATATTCCTTAGCGGGAGATAATTCAATTAACAATCATACATATGTGGGGTAACGCTGCTTTAAAGAGCACGTTGTTAGAGGACTTGCGAAGTAGAGCGCGGAAAGAAATAACGTTCGCTTTGGGTATTGTTTAAATAAATAAAATAGATGAACAAAGTGATTACTAAAATCGCCTAAACCCCCAACACATACATTGTACGAAACAGATGTAGAAAAGTTTTTGCAACTGATGTAATCAAATTTTCATTACAGACAAAGTTGCCATTCCATTTCTCCTGATTAGGCAAGACTGGAGAGGAGTGGAGTTTTAAACTTGCAAATTAGTTCGCCCTCGTGATAGTATAATTAGTTTAGGTAAATACCTTTTGTGCTTGGAACAATTAAGTTGGAAGACGTTTGAGAGACACTTGTAATGCATACTGTCATTTCTAAAGGATTAGCGTCTTAGCCGAGCCACCTGCAAGATTATCTATCAACGTTCTGAACCGGAGCCGCTGCCTCGGAGACGCCCTGGACTTTTATAACGCTTCCGACGAAGAATTACTGAATTTTGTTGAGCTCCTTGGAATAATTTAACCTACTGCATTTCCATCAGAAATTATGTTAGTAATTTGCCTATTGGTACGGTAATCGTTTCCTACTGCTGATATAAATTATTGACCGTGGTACAGGGTTCATATCTCAGCGGCCCTGAGTTCTAATCCAAAGTACTTCCAAATCTTTGGTTGTCTTGACAGTGCAAAACCCCTTAAAAATAACAATAAAAATGTAAAAATATAATTACGAGACCACCTAGGAGGCCAGGGCCCTCTCCCTGATAGATCAGGGGGGTCACCCACCTTCGTGCCTGAGCGACTCCGAGGTTGGGCTCTAGTCAGGCGCCATCGACTTCTTTGGTCATTTCGGCGCCCTTACGTTCCCTAAAACTAGTCGTTCTCACACTCACTCGTACAATAAATACATACATACTCCTATATACAAACCCAATCACACATGCATATCCTCTGCCTAGAATCCGGGTCGGAGTGTCCTCGATATTCCGCCCCGACCCGGCTTAGCGGAGCAGCGGTGGAGCCTAGAAATAATATGCTGCACCGCCGCCCAGCAATTCTAACATAAACTAAATCTAAACTTTAACCTAAGAAATAAATACCCCACTATATACAACCCAATATCTCTTAAAAACCTAAAAAGTTTTTCCTTAAACTCGCTGCCATGCTCGAGCTTTCTCCTACAATCCGGCGGTATTCCATTTCGGTCCCTATACGGGGCCAAGCTGCGATACCGGGAGTCTGTCTTCTTGACATGCTGGGCATCTAGGGGTCTTGGCATGGGGGCCTACCAAAAGGTACCCATGAGTCGCACGTGTGTGACCGATTTTTTTTTTTTTTTTTTTTGAACATTCAGCAAGAGTACGAACCTATGAAATATCAAATTCCATTTTTTAGCATGACTAGAAATTCATAAAGCAATAAATAAATAACAAGTAACGCGGGCAATAAAGATTGATCGACACAATAAGTACTAAGAATAAAAAATTTCGGTGCGAAAACAACAACAACAAAGGATAACAACAACATGAATAAATAAAGGTGCAAACCTACCAAATAACAAATTACATTTTGGCAAAACTAACAATTTGAAGGCACAAACTAATAAATAAATAACAATTAACAGATGCAATATTTAACTATCAACTAACTACTATAAATACTGCAGAATAAATACAGATCAAACGCTCGGGAAGCTAGTGGCCGTCCTACGAGGGGGGATCTCCGCCGGCCGCAGAAAGCCATTCCCGGGGAGGCTCTCGTCCTCAGTTTTACATAATTTAAAAGGCTACTGTTCTTCATAAAGCGGGTGTTTCAGGAGGATGTGGATAAAAACCATTTACAAAATATGACGCATTGTCCTATGGAAAAGTCCACATCCCCCCCACATCCCGGGGACTAAATGCCCAGTGCGTTTAGAGAGCCCGACCCGAAGACAGCCCCGCATTCGGGCTGAAACCCAAGGGGATTGAACCGACCTCTACCTTAACGATTTCTCGTTTACACGTTGATGCCACTATTTTGTAAGAAGGAATATATGACCTGGTATACGTCCACTGTGTTAAGAGCAAGTAGGCTCCCCCAGCTGACCGGTTTGTTGATTTCTTTTATGTTGTACAGATTTTCAAAGAAGTCTATTCTGTTAGACTCGTACTCTGGACACTCTAAAATCAAATGCTTGATAGTTTCTGGTTGATCACAGGTGGCACAGTTTGGGGATGCTCTGCGATTTATTTTGTGCAAATAAGCCCTGCAAATGTAGTGGTTGGTACCTATCCGAGACATTGAAGAATAAAATTTTTTGCATCCGAATTTGGATGTTGCAAACCATGGGATGGAGCGCAATTCTGGGTGTAGCGATTTGTAAAAGTTTCCCGCTGTTCCGCTGTTGTACCAGTTACGCCACTCCACTAACCAGTGTTTGTTTAAGGTACGTTTCGCATCTCTCTTTGGCAGTTTTATGTCCGGCTGTTGTCGCTCGTTTGGCTAACTGATCTACTATGTCATTACCCTTTATGCCACATAAAGCTGTTTGTATGTGGCGATGCCGTAAGGTACAAACGATATTGACTATGCATGTCACTAAACAGTCGCACTTTGAGTTGGGGTGGAAACGTTCTAATTGCTTGATTGAGCTCAGGCTGTCTGATACAATAGCGAAGCGTGTGCCCTTAAGTGTCGCAATGTACTCCAGAGCGCAGACAAGAGCGTACATTTCGGCAGTGAAAATGGATGCCTGACTGGGAAGGGAAAACATTTTTTCCACCTTGGATGAGGGGTCATATATAGTTGGGTTCGTGTAGTATTTTAAACATAAAATTGAGTAAAATGTTTTTTTTCGTGAAGAGACACGACTTTCAAATAGCAGAGCAACATACTGAAAATGGTTTCTTACGGAGAAAAAAAAGCGAGTCAAGTTTGAACGGAAACGATACTATAACAAATACTGAGGATTTAATGAATTTTAGAATCTTTCTAAAAAATAATTCTTAATCACTCAGTTTTTTGTTGTCAACGATACGCATTTTGACAATTAAACGCTCATCAGGTTGTAGTAGTTACAAACACCCCTCTCGACATGAGTTAGCGACCATGAGTTTGTTTGCACTCTGATCTTTACTTTTTCTGTTTAGCTGTCTGTGAGGTCTTAAAGAGTTTTTTAAAACTTAACTCTTTGTTTACTGATTATTTGGAGATCGTGAGATGCGGTCTGGTGTGATGTAGGTTTCACAAAAACATTTTCTTTACGGTTCCGACGTTTCGAGCTTTATTGAGATCATCTTCAGGGCCTGTGATTTATAAACATTGTTTAAATTATACAAATGCATGTAGGATGTGAAAAAGTGAATGTATTCACTGCTAAAAATTTTAGACTAAATCAAGTATTTGTACTCACTCAACTTTTTGTTTACTCTCACGATTTATAGTGATTTTCTTGTTTAAGAGGTCTGATGCTACCTTTTTTCTTTATATATATGCTTTTTTAAATACTTTGTTGTTTCTGAAGTCTATTGTTTCATTTTTTTAACGCATAAATTTTTATTAAGCTGGTTTTTATGCCACTTAATTTTGAACATGCGAAAAATTAGAATTACAACAAAACTAAATATCCTATTTAAAATTGTAAGAAAATAATTTTAAACTAATGATTAACTTGTATGTCAAATATTATTTAGGTACATATTTAAAATATCAAATAAATCAAAATCCATTACAGTCTTAATGCATTTATCTCAATGTTTAAATTTTCATTTTTTAATTTTAAATTTCTCAAACCAATATAATTTCCTCCCTTTGTTCAAACTGTGTAACACTGTCGTATTTAAATTTAAATTAAAGTTTTATTTCATTTAGATGATCCTTAAATTCAGAAAATTTGTTCGATTTAGGCAAGTGTTCTTCAACTCTCGTTTTAATTTCTCTGCCGTTTTGTTCTTTATATTTAATTTTGCTATTATTACAATTCAGTTCGTAAACCCTGCTTTTTGACAAGTTGTCAACTTTGTCTTTAAGTTTTTAGAGGATGGTTCTATGCGACACTATTACTTTTTATCAAAATTGTTGGCACTTGTAATATTCAATTATCAAAAAATAAGAAAACCAATGGATGAAAAAAATTATTTTAATTTCTAAAATTTAATACAAAAATATAAGACAAAATTCTGATTCAAGCCAAAGATACTCCAGTCAATGCTTGCTCACAAATAGCTGAAACCAAAAAAATATTATTTAAATAAATAAATAAATAAAAGTATATAAAAAAAGAAACAGTGTAAAAGGTGCTTACGGGTTTATTCCTGCCTTGACTGCTGAAGCGTACCATTTGGTCCGCTCCACGACATCTCCATAGTCTTCCAGTGCTTTATGCACTGCAGGCAAACCACCATTCTTGTATATAAAAGGGCCAGCAGCATAAAAAACATTTTCTAATTGTTTATTGCCAAGAATCGCCTGTATTTCTCTGTTCGGCACTTCCATAAAGTCTCCTATAAGTTGGCATTTAACTCCTCTGCAGTTACTTTTGATTTTGTCCAACTTGATCTTTTTCAGTTCTTCCAATGAAAATTTATTACCTTGCTCATCATAAATCACACCTTCTTCTATCTCCTCTTCATCATCTCTCCAGTATTTCCTGCTGATAAACCAACTCGCTGCACCAACTAATGCTGCAGCTGCAGCGACGATTATACCAGTTTTACCACTTATTGAAAACATTATTTGACAATATCAAAAATATTTCAAATAACACCGACAATCATCACCATAGAAACGACAAGTAAAAATACGAATTAAAAGTAATTTATTAACGTTTGGTTTTCCCACAACATGCCTCGATATGTATTTTCACCCATTATTTTTACTTTGCTTTATGTTTTTTAGGTTGATGTTTTATTTTTTTTATAACAACGTTTTATCTAATAAACTTTACAATTTTTACTTCATGATTTCGTTTTCATGTAGGTTTTTTCCAATTACAATTTTTATTTTATTTCATTCCTTTGAAATGTGACGTTTTCTGTACCTGTAGGCCTTTTCCTGCACAGTTGCGATTTTAACTTATTCTTTTGTATTTGATGTTTTATGTTGCTTTTTTTGTTAGACTTCTAGTCTTTTTTTTTACATATATATTTTCATACTTTGTTCATGTTTATTCTATTTTCAGTTTTGTGAAGTGTGTTGCTTTTTATTCGCTTTTTACTGACTTTCGATTTTATATTTTTTAATAAGAATCTTTAATATTTATCCACGAGTTTGTTTGCATTTTGATCTTTACTTTTTTCTGTTTTGCTGTTTGTGAAGGCTTAAAGAGTTTTTTAAAACTTAACACTTTTTTTACTCTCCAGATTTATACTGTATTTTCTTTTTTGATAGGTCTGATGGTAGATTTTTTCTTGTTATACATACTTTTTTAAATACTTTGTTATGTTTCTTAAGTCTCTTGATTCATTTTTTATAGCATAAAGTTTTGCTAATGTCACTCATTTTGAACGTGCGAAAAATGTTAATTACAACACAACTGAATATTATCCTGTTAAATACTGTAAGAAAATAATTTTAAATTAGTGATTAATTTGTATGTCAAATATTATTTAGGTACATTTAAAACAGGAGGTAAATTCATTTATTTACTATTTTTAATTTATAATTTCTCAAACCAATCTAGTTCCCTCCCTTTGTTAAAACAGTGTAATACTGTCGTATTTAAATTTAAATTCAAATTATGGTTTTTTTTCACTTAGATGGTCCTTAAATTCAGAAGATTTGTTCGATTTAGGCAAGTGTTGTTTAACTCTTGTTTTAATATCTACACTGCTTTGTCCTATATATTTAATATCGCAATCATTACTATTAAGTCGGTAAAATTCGCTTTTTGACAAGTAGTCAACTTTGTCGTTTTGAGAAGATGTTTCTAAGTGTACATGACCTCTAAAACCTTCTCATTTATGAATTTTACCTTTTTTCTCATAGTTCCTCAATGTATAGCAAGCATGATGATGATGATTCATGTTTGGTGGGGTGGTTCAATCCGTTGTCGCTTCTTTTAAAGTTAATTTTTTTATTCCTTTTATTAGCTATCAATAAATATATATAAAGTGGAAGGTTTATGGGCCGACAAACAGCTGAGGTCATCGCCGCCCCTCCGCGTCTATTCCTTCTCTTTCCCGTCTTTCTCGCGTATTTTGTATTGAACTGCAGCCATTTGAGCATCTCGATCTGGTTACTGATTCTCTGCTTTTACTTGTATATTACGTCGTTATTTTAAAATGCTAGCCTCTTGTTAGTACCTCAGGTTGTCAATTTAAGAATAGATACACAACATACAATACATAACATATAGATCGCCACGAACATAGAAGTCTGGTCATATTCACTCCCCCAGAGTACTCGATATTCCTCGGGGCCGGGCCGAACCTACTCCATTCGCGCTAATAACTTACTTTTGCTCCCCAGACATCACACACTCACCCCAGAGTACTCGATATTCCTCGGGGCGGGGTAAATAACCCCTTCCTTTCATGCTTAAATTACATTCATTCCAACAGAGTAAAATATAAACAACATACAATACTAACATAAAAGTCTGGTCATATTCACTCCCCCAAAGTACTCGATATTCCTCGGGGCGGGGCCGAACCCACTCCATTCGCGCTAATAACTTACTTTTACTCCCCAGACATCACACACTCACCCCAGAGTACTCATTCCTCGGGGCGGGATAAATAACCACTTCCTTTCACGATAATAAATTACATTCATCCTAATATATTAACATAAACACTACACAAACACTTCAGACACAACACAAGCATAGCACAAACACAGATAAACTATATACATTTGAAAATCCCTATAGCCCTGAGGTACCGGTACAGCGATTTGTGCAGACCACGCACAGGTCCGATGATATTCCAAAATATTGTCTATAAACGTAGAGCCTTCTACAATTGAAAAGGTGCTCGACTGTTACTCTATCCTTGCATAATGTTTTTGTTTTTTTCGATTTCATGTGTAAATTAAATATATGGGGCGTGGGTGAAAGCTATTAAATATATCTAATGTAATTTGAATTTGATCTGTGGGAACTGCTGTCAATATATCATCTACGTATTTAGTGAGGAAGGGTAATGTGAAACGTCCGTGTCACGACTCACGGCAATCACGTGTGTTTCATTTTTCATCTCGACTTATCGTTCGAATAAGAGTTACGGAACAATGTTTAACACACATCTGAAAAAAGTAAAAATTAATAATAAATAAATAGAATCAAATAAAGAGTGAAAAAGGTAGAGATGCTGCTGCCAGACAGGATCGGACGCCTTGGATACGTGTAGAAAGACTCCCCGGTAATACTGCTTCGTCATTAGGGATGTTGCGATGACCTTTTTTTCGATTTATCCAAATTGAAGCCTCGGTTTAGTCGAGAATTGCGAAATGCGGTCGCTTTCCTGCTAGAAGGTGCCCGTGCGTAAATCTTGTGTGACCTATGCATAGTCTTGTCAGTATGACCTTTTCCCGTTTTGACCAATTTCCCGTGAACCAGGGACCGACGTCCTTTCTTAACCTGCCACAGTTTGGCAGGGTTATTCCTATTTTTCCAAGCCCAGCGGTTTTTCCATTCTCTTTTATCGTATTTGACATTAATAACCTGAGATCCGCTGGGCGTATTGGTTGAGAAGCTTCGTGAGGTCCTCTGGTTGCTTCTTTGGCCGCCCTGTCTGCAGATAAATAATTCACGATATTCGTTGTTTTTAGCCAAAGGCCATTTGTAATTCTTTTGTATAATTAGCAGGTGTTAATGGGAGTTAGAACATATGATCTATGAGCCCAATGAATCAAGCAGCTTTTTGGGTCCATGGGTGAGAAGAATCTGTTGGTATCATGGTGTCTGTAGTTTGGGATTTTCTATATATTTCAATTAGGTTATTTATTATGTAGTTTTAAGTCTAAAAAGAGTAAACATCTTTATTTATTTCCAATGTAAAAGTTATACTAAGATGTTAAGAATTAATTAATTGGACGAATGAATCCTGTTAGATCTTCTAGCGTTCCCTACCTCGATCCACTCGGACACCAACCGCACCTTTTGAATTTTCCCTCCTGCGGTTGAGATGGGAAGTTGGTGTCCGAGTGGATCGAGGTCACGATAGCTCAAGTGGTAGAGCAGCAACATATCAAGCCAAAGATCGTGGGTTCGAATCCCGCTCGTGCCATTGACTTTTTTATCTCAACTAAAAACCTTAATTAATTTAATATATTAATTGGTCAATCGGACCACGAAATTAGTGAATTTAATAATTTTTTATTTGATTTAAATAAAACAAAATTTCAAAGTGATCCGTTAATGTTTCGGCATGAAGTGGGGATAATAGAGACTCCATTGGTAACCCTTTCATTTCATAAAATTTATTGCATTTACAAAAATTAGATAATAGCCTTATATTTAAGAAGTCTATAACATCATTTTTATCATTATCATTAGTAAGTCCATAAGTTTTGTTTAGTACATTCTTTTACGAGGTTATTTATAAATAAATTAGTAACATCAAATAACACTAGAAACATAGATGTTAGGTATATTTATGTTCTTTAACTGTTCTATCAATTTTTAAAACTTGTTAATACTGAATATTGGTAAGAAATTAGTGGTTGATACGTACATTCGGTATTAACAATTGTTTAGAATTTAGGTTCAACCTTATGATGAGTTTTTCAATTAATCATTATTTTTATGTAAGGTCTTGGTTTAGATGGAAAAGTTAGTGTCGCGAGCTGGATTCGAACCTACGACTTTCGGCTCAACACGCCGCTGCTCACGATTGCTTAAGTGGTTAGTGCAGGGGCGTGTTGAGCCATAGGTCGTGGGTTCGAATCCAACTCGTTACACTAAATTTTTCACCTCAACCAAGACTTTACATCAAAAGAATAATTAATTTAAATAATTAATATGGTCAATTAGACGAATAAACGTAAATGAATTAACTTGTGATGAGCGTTTAATGCTCGAAATCCGGAGCATTGAAAACAATAAACTGTGAGTAAGAACTATCTTTCAAAGCAGTTGAAGAACATACTCAACCCGACTTTTATAATTTTTTATGAATTTTGGAAGGTTCATTTGTAAGAAATCTCAAATTAACGTTGCTGTTCGGTATGTTTCAGATGACGATAGAGCTGAGGTGAAGGGGGTCCTGACGGATGACGGTATTTTCGACGGTTCCATACACACGGCATCTGAAACCTACTACGTGGAACCTGTGAGTAGGTATTTGGAACCGGGTCAGAGCGGTCCCGGGTACAAAAGCGTCGTGTACCGTCACCGCGACGTCGTCCAGCCGAAATCGAGCACATGCGCCTCGGCCGCTTTGGCCCAGAGGATGCGGCGGAGTGCCGACGAAGGGCCGCAGACGGGCGGCGTCTTCTACTTCGACAGCGAGGCTTACGAGATCAGGAGAGCCAACAGGACTGACATCATCGTGAAGAGGACCCGACAGCCCGAGGGAAAACCGCAGCCGAAAGTGCTCCTCGGGACCGGGCACGAGGACAACCTCCTTTTTGACGATGACTTCAGGGCCCATGTGCACAAAAGGGCGGCGGTCGACCCTAAAAAGACAACCTGCATGCTCTACCTCCAAGCTGACCACCTCTTCTTCCAAAAATACGGCACTGAAGAAGCATGCATCGAAGTGATGACACGCCACGTCCAGAGGGTCAATTCTATCTACAAAACAACAGGTAAACCATACATTGTATTTTTTCATTTAGGACCCAAAACAAAAAGTATTTCTCTGACATAACCGTACTCCCTTGTAATATTTTACTTTTATACTTTCTTAGCTTTCGCTAAACTTTATAATTGTAACAAAGTTATAAAGGTTCTCATGGAAAACCACTTCCTTTTGCGCATAAAACAACATATGTAATTCAAAGGCCGTTAAAAGTTAGATGGCAAACTATAAAATCGAACAGAATAAAGCATAAAAATTTAATATTTCTGACGCTTCACTCTCATAAAATCAATAAGTGAGCACCAGCGGTCATTTATCATAAAGCGTAAATGCAAAATATACGACAGTATAACTTATTAATTTTACAAATTCCCCTTGTTTCATTTATTCAAGGATTTTAAAAATAGCCGTATTCCAGCAACAGCAATTCAAGGAAACAATTTTAAATAATGTTATTTACTTTAAATTCACTAATTTCGTGGTCCGCTTGATCAATTAATATATTACAATTAATTAAGGTTTTTAGTTGAGAAAAAAAGTCAATGGCACCAGCAGGATTCGAACCCACGATCTTCGGCTAGATACGTCGCTGCTCTACCACTTGAGCTATCGTGACCTAGCTCCACTAAGAATCCATTCAGAATTCATTTGTCGTCGAGAATCCACTCCGATTACACGACATTTGAAAAATGGTAAAAAGGAGGGAAAATTCAAAAGGCGGGGTTGAGATGGGAAGTTAGTGTCCGAGTGGTCGAGGTCACGATAGCTCAAGTGGTAGAGCAGCGGCGTATCTAGCCGAAGATCGTGGGTTCGAATCCCGCTCGTGCCATTGACTTTTTTATCTCAATTAAAAACCTTAATTAATTGTTATTTACTTTATTATACCCATAGCATATGGAAGAATTCAAAGATAAAGAAAAAAATTAGCTGATGTTGATATTCTGGCACGCTCTTCGTGCTTCCAGAGGGGAAAGTGTATACATTAATGTTATATTTTTCATATTTGCTTAGTGGTCATAATTAACCATGTTAAGTATTCCAAGTAATTATTTTTTTAATCTAAGGTTTTTGGTTAAGATCAAAAATTAGGGTCAGCTTGATTCGAACCCACAATCATCGGCTAGCCGAATTCGAATCCCGCTCGTGACACTAACTGTTCATCTCAACCAAAAACCTTAGAATAAAAAAAAAAATTAATTGGAGTTACATTTTTTAACGAATTGCTGTTTATGCATTAGTACCTTATATGGATTACATAACCGTAAAATTACAAAAATGTGATCTACTCTTGGCTACATTTGCGGTTTTGGGTTGTAATCTTGGCTGTTTTTTAAATTTTTCTTTGAGTATTATTTTTTAAAATTAGAGTAGTCTGAGATTTTTTTTAAATTATATTCTTATATCAGAGATCTTCCACTGGGCGTCCCTTTTGTGGCCTAGTGCATTGCCCTAAATAGTTCTGCAGACTTGTGAGAGAGAGGAAGATATAGACAAAGTGAATGAGAGGTAGACAGTCCAAAAAATAGAGAACATCATGTTAAGTCTCAAATCAAAATATTTCGTGTATAAGAAAGATGGAGAGAGGGAGGGAGAAAGAGAGAGAGAGATCCAGACAGACAGACAAACTAACAAAGATTGAGCGGAGTGAGAGAGAGAAACAGTGAGATTGTGTTACAATAAAAAACCATTGATATGTAAAGATCAGAGAGATAAATGTAGAAGAAAAAGAATGAGATAGAGAGAGAGTGAGAGAGGGCGGGAGAGAGAGAGAGAGAGATTCAGACAGACAGACAAACTAACAAAGATTGAGAGAAGTGAGAGAGAGAATGTGAGAGATTGTGTTTCAATAAAAAAACTATTGAAATGTAAAGACCAGAGAGATAAATTTAGAAGAAATAGAATTAGCGAGAGAGAGAGAGAGAGAGAGAGAGAGAGAGAGAGAGAGAGTCAACCGCCTAGATCATGTCTAAAAACGCTACCAGACAATACTTTTTTCTTTTCCCAAACGAATATATGGCATCTAAAATTTTAAGCCCTGTTGTACATCATATTTCCACTTATTATCAACATTTACCATTTTTATTGGAAATCCTAGACCGACACTTCCTAAACCGTACATGTCTACATTGATTCCTAGTAAATTACACTCGACCGTATCCACGGCATACAACATACAACAGTGTCATCGCGATGTAGACGTCATCTGTTACTTTTTCCATGTAGGGTAGTACAGTTCCGTGGCAATTCTCAACGTGACTACTTCGATCTGTGTCTGACAACACAGCTCGCAGCTTAAGAATCATTTAATCTCGGTACATAAAATATGTTTATTCTGCTTTATGTTTGGACTAGGAAAAAGTACTGATATAGATAACATAGCAGTGGCACACGTCGACATTTCATATATACACATCAGACATCCCTACACATCCTGACACTATTCATTACTGGGTTTCTCCCTTCCCTCATACCGTCAAATTCTCACTGAAGATGACGCAAACACGTGTGAGTAGTTGAACAGACCCTCCTTCGAACCCAATAAGTAGCCCAATACCGGCTCGCATGAGTCACCGACTATCAGACCAACACCCAGCATCAGTTCATCAATTTTCCCTGAAACTAACATCTACGTCTCAATTGAATTGAATAATGGCTCATAAAAGGAATTAAACTGAAAAAGGAAAAATCAATAAATATGACTTTCACCTTCCTCCGACAAACCTGCCCTCTCATCTACCTCAAAAACATGGTACTAATATGCAACTTAAGAAACAAAAACTGATGATGTTTGGCACTTACAGGTCTCATAGAAAAAGGTAAAATATATCAAACCATAAAGCTCGCGAACTTTCAGGTCCTGCCAAGTATTACAATAAACAAATTCAAACATCACAATCACAAAACACTTATGTATCCGATAAAAGCACCCACAATGACGATAATACTCCTTTCCTAGGTGACAAAATTGTATCCTGGTTCTGCAAATCAAATAGTCAATTTTAACCCATCCTACCGACATCTCTCATCTCTCTGAATACCTTTAAAACCCAAAAAGATCCAAGATTAATTGTAAAAAATATGAAAGTTAATTGTAAGTACAGTAATCCCTTAACAGTCCGATTTATTCGCGGGAAAAAACCAGATGCGTAAACAATTTTATTTTCGTATCGAAAATAATTCGTTAAAAAAATGGATTGGAGGATCAAATTGATTCTCAGAAAACTTTTGCCTGCTTTCAACACACTTTTCCTTCTTTCTTCTCAGTTTGTTTTATTCTCTCGTCGAAGTTGGTGTCGCAAAATGCCTCCTCCACCAAAACGGCAAAAAAGCCGTCCTGACCGTTGCTGAAAGAATTAAAATTTTGGACATGTTACATTTTTATGCAGGCCAAAGCTTTTCTACAAAACAGCTCAGGAAATTTTAACTTTGAGGTATTAATTTATTTAAAAAACAATGGATTTCGACCGATCTTTAAATGGAAGTTTTAATTTTAAAAGGATGTCGAGGTCGCTTCAATCTTTATGTGGAATACTTAAGTAAATTAATTATTCGGCGAAACAGCGAACTTTCCTTGCATATCAAAAAATACAAACAATGAAAACAATTAAAACGTTCAAACATGTTTTCTATTACGTTTATTTTATATAAACTTTTTTTTAGTTCTAAATTGTATCTCAATTTTTGGCTTCATGGAACGTAACCCTCCTTATAACATAGGAAAATATTAAATTCACTATTTTCGTGGTCCGCTTGGCCAATTGATACTTTACAATTAATTAAGGTTTTCATCTCAACTAAAAACCTTAATTAATTGTATAGGAAAATATACTCAACGTTCACGGATTTAACATTCACGGCAGTTTTCTGGAACTAAACACCCGCGAATGTTAAGGTATGACTGTTCAATATTATGTGTTAATTACTTCATTCAATTAATTAATCGTTTTATGTATGATTTTTGGTTGAAATGAAAAAATTAGTGCCAGGAGCGGGATTCGAACCCACGACCTTGCTCTACCACATCAGCCACTTGTCCTGATAGCTCAAGTGGTAGAGCAGCGGTCGTGGGTTCGAATCCCGCTCGTGACACGAACTTTTTCATTTCAACCAAAAAACTTACATAAAAATATTAATTAATTATTTGGAATGTCACCAATTTTAAGAAACCTCAAATGTACGTTTTATGTTAGGTAATGCAGTGTCCATCCTTAGTAGGATTTTGGATATTTTCACGAAAATGTGCGATCGATTTGAATAATGGAGAGTTTGATTTCTTCGGAATTATTTCTTGTTAATATCGCCGAGTTCGATGTCCTTGGGAGTTGATGATTGTTCCGGGCCGATTATTCCTGGGGGGAGGGATTCTCCGGGAAAATCAAAACAGGCCTGAAATAATCGTTCTTCTGCAAATATTTCCCGAGTGCGACTCGGACAATTTGACGGAGATTGCAGCCCGCCATGAGCCCCGGGGGGTAAGTGAATCCCTTTGATAGGAGGACGCCCGGAATTACATTAACGGCTCGGTTTAATGCTCCGGCTTAAAATCCCATCAGGCGCGTCTTCTTTTATCAGGAAGCGGCTAAGCCCCGGGCCCCATTTACTGTTAAAACACTGATTATATTTCCCCGGGAGCCAATAGATTCTACCCCGAGTTAAATAACTCTCACCCTTTACGGTTTTACAACTGATTCTAATGCAATTTGTCTAAAAGGTTGTCAGGATTATTCGAATTAGTCGCTCGAGAAATTGCATTAAAACGAAGTGACAATTCCGATAAAGGAATAAAAAAACCTTTAAACGTGGTTTATGACTGTCCTGTTAAAAGCGTTCAACGTTCAGCGTCATTGAATAACCAGAAACGACTGACAGAAATCAAATCAACAAACGATCAAACACGAAACTGAACAAATCGTACAATTACATTAAGTAACAAATAAACAACTCAACTTTAATTTTATAATTATGATCCAACTCCAATCTACAATCTCAAATTCCTCATTAACAACATACGCAAAAAACACGACTTTTGAAAAGAAACGAATAACAACAAAATTTTTTGAATATACAATTAAAAAATGTTTGTTACAAAGGAAAACAAGTGAGAGATAGAAAGTGAGAAAAGGAGAGAGAGAGAGAGTGTGAGTGAGAGAGGGTGGGAGGGACATAGTGACTGTGAGAGAAAGAGAAGAAAAATTGGGAACCTACAGAAACAGACAACATACAATAGAGGACTTTTTACAATATATACATTTTTCTTACAATAGATACAATTAGAGGAAAATTGTTTTAAAAAAATGTTAGAAAATAAAACAAATGAGAGAGAGAAAAGGGGGGGAGGGAGAAAAAGAGTGAGTGAAAGAGGGCGGTAGAGACATAGTGACTGTGAGAGAAAGAGAAGAAAAATTGGAAAACCTACAGAAATAGATGGCATACAATTTGAGGATTTTTGTTAGAAAATAAAACAAGTGAGACAGGGAAAGAAAGGGAGAGAGAGAGGGAGAGAGAGAGATAGTGATTGTGAGACAAAGAAAAAAGAGAGTGTCAGAAAAAGAATGAGATCTTTATTATATATAAAGATAGATAAATAGAGAGATAGGGAGATAGAGGGAGGGAGAGAGAGAGACATAGTGATTGTGAGACAAAGAAAAAGAGAGTACCAGAAAAAGAATGAGATAGATAGATAAATGGAGATAGAGAGTGTGGGAGAAAGAGAGGAAGGAGAAACAGAAAGAGGAATAAAGAGAGAGAAATAATAAGTAGAGAGAGAGAAAGAGAGAGAGAGAGAGAGGCAGGATTATAGGAAAAAGAAAAAAAGACACATTACAGCCAGAATTAGTGAAAGTGGAAAGAAAAAAGAAATAAAATAGTGAGGGAGAAAGAAACACAGTGAACACAAGGAAAGACAGTAAATGGAAGAGAGAGAGAGAAAGAATGATAAAGAGCAAGTTACACAGAGAGAAACATAGAAAACATACAGAAAAGACAGAGTGAGAATCAAATGAGAAACCCCTGGAGATACGAAAAATCGTCCGTACGAAACAAAACACTAGAAATAGATGAGAGAGAGACAAAGAAGAAAAATTGGAAAGGGGTTAGAGATAGATGACGTACAATAAGAAAAGAAAACAAGTGACAGAGGGGAAAGGAGAATTAGATTGAAATGAAATGTTTTATTTATAATACTCGCAGATGTAGGTCATATTGATCATTCTTACAATCAACGAGTTCGGTTTTGCAAAAATAAATAAATACACAACAAAAAACAAAACGATTATGAAACATACATATTTGTACCTTTAATTCAGTTTTATTAAATTTAACATGTAGTGTGTAATATACATTATATGTGGCCTAACTTTATTGTGTTAGTACAATGCAAGATTTCAAATTACAATAACTACAATTTAAAAAATATGAATAATATATAATTATATAATAACTATTTAACAAGTGAATTAGTGAATGTATATATCAAGGAGTATTTGGTAGATACAAAAAAATTAAATTCAAAACAAACACAAAAATAACAGATATTAAACAAACATTTTTGTAAATGTAATGTAAAATTTATATGTACACTTCATATAAAACTTATATGTAGATAGGCAGGTATAGGAAATGGTTATACATATTTTTAAATTATTATTTATTTTAATTTATTTTTGAATGATTTTTCGGTTGTTTTTTTTTTCTGTACATCTTTCAATTTACAGATGCCTAATGTGTTATATTTGTCATAAATTTTATCATCATAGTTTAAATTTTGTATAAATCTCATGCACATATTAATACACCTTTCAAGATTTTTGGTAATTTATAACTCAAGTCTCTCATAACTATATTGCTGTAAAGTATATGAGGCATAATTACTGAAAAATGTGTGGTGTTTAGTAACCGTTAGTTAATGATTATTTGAAGATCGTGAGATGCGGTCTGGTGTGACGTATGTTTCAGAAAAACATTTTCTTTATCGTGCCAACGTTTCGATCTTTATTGAGATCATCTTCAGATCTCAAAGTGTTTGTTTTCCGTGTTCCTACTTCTGTGTCGTGTTGAGAGTGGCGCTTTGAGCCCTGAAGATGACATCAATAAAGTTCGAAACGTTCGAACGATAAAGAAAATATTTTTCTAAAACCTACGTCACACGACACCACATCTCATGATCTCCAAATAATCATTAATGAAAAAATATATCCTCTTTTTTTAAGAGACTTATAATACAGCAACTTGTTGCATCTATATATAGAGTACGCATTTTTTTAATAATTTAATTTACTTGCGTATTCCAGGACAAGTTAGATTCCACATTCCTAGTCAAACAGCATTTGTCTCATAAGGTCATCATTTCCTATTTTAATCGGAATTGTTTGATCTAGTTTGAAAATATTTAGTAGCTGTTTATGCCCTAAAATTAGATATATACATTTTTTTAATTTAAACATAGACCATGTTCTGTAAACCAAGTTTGAAGATTATTCACAACTGAATTTAGTTAATCTATTTGTTTCTATGTGTTGTTCCATTAAGGTTGATGACATTTGAATCTATATATACATTCAATCATCAGCTTAGAGGCCATGTTTGCACTATTTTAGTATATTAGATATGTGATTAATTTATAGTTCAAAGAGTATGCTGATAGTGTTGACCCTGGTATGCCTCTGTTGATGGATTTCCAATCAGAATATTGATTATTTGTTGTTTTTACTCTTTGTAGTGTACTATCAAGATATGATCTTATCCAATTTATAATTTAGTTTGAAATTTGTATTGTCTCTCAGTATAGTTATCAGTACATTATGGTCTAATAGACAGAGAGAAAGAAAGAGAGAGAGAGAGAGAGAGAGAGAGAGAGAAAGAGAGCAAAGAAAATATTCAAGTACACTCCAATACTGACATCTCTTAGGATGGTGTTTAGTTAGAAAATAAAAAGAGTGAGATAACATAGAAAATGGGAATAAGATGGTTGGGGTAACATTGTTTTTTATCATTCAATTAATTAAGGTTTTTAGTTGAGATGAAAAGTCAGTGTCACGAACGGGATTCGAACCCACGACCTTCGGCTTAGTACGCCGCTACTCTACCACTTGAGCTATCGTGACCTCGATCCACTCGGACACTAACTTCCCATCTCAACCGCACCTTTTGAATTTTCCCTCCTTTTTGCCATTTTTCAAATGTCGTTTAATCGGATTGGATTCTCGACGACAAATGAAATGGCCACGGAGAGCTTTTATGAAGTATACTTCATTTTAATTCATTCACTATTTTTCGTCGTCCGCTTGACCAATTGATATCACTCAATTAAGGTTTTTAGTTGAGATAAAAAAGTCAGTGTCACGAGCGGGATTCGAACCCAGGACCTTCGGCTTGATACGCCGCTACTCTACTACTTGAGCTATCGTGACTTCGATACCCTCGGGCACTAACTTCTCATCTCAACCCCATCTTTTTGAATTTTCCCTCCTTTTTGCCATTTTTCAAATGTCGTGTAATCTATTTTGATTCTTGGCCAAAAATGAAATGGCCACGGAGAGCTTTGGTGAAGTGTACTTCATTTTAATTCATTAAATTCACTATTATCTCAATTCTATTTTTTATCTCAACTAAAAACCTTAATTAATTGAATGATATTAATTGGTCAAGCGGACCACGAAAAATAGAGAATTGTTTTTTATCATTTTTTACGAAGTTTGAATGTGTTTCAGTTAATTTAATGCTAGTAGGGATGTTGTGTGTGTATTTATTTTGCCTGTAGTTATTTTGAAGTAGTGCGACGTATTTGAATCCATTTTGTTCGGAATGGGTGTGTGTGTTTACTTAATTTTTTTGTGTATATTTATTTGACGTTGTTAATTAACGAATCGACAAAAAATCTAAAGATTATGGTTTGATAAGCCGCAAACATCAATCAATATCCTTTGATAGTTTTGAATTTACAAAATAAAAACCTGCAAAAAAGTCAAAAAAGTGATTGCAATTTTGTTGAAGACTGTAAACAAAATAAAAGTCCCCAGATAAGCTAAAATTAAAATAAAACCTTAAATGAGAAGTCACCGTAGACAAGTAGTCCGAGGGTGGATTCAAATATGCAAATTTATGCTAAGCCTAAAACATGATTATTTTTATGAAAAGGACAAAGAACAGTACTAACTTTAGTGCAGAAAGAAAGATTATTCTTATTCATTGCCTCTATTTAAATAAGACAATGATATTTAAAACTTTTAAAAAGTTTTATTCTTTTAATTATATAAATATTTTTATTATATTTCTAGTTTAAAATGTATCTTATTTCGTGTTATAAATAGTATGCAGCTTAAGTACAGGCTTTCTAAATATTATTTTTAGTCTATGTTCATTTTGTAATGTTTTGAGTCTAAAATAAACGTGCTTTTGTGGTGGTTGTAAGCACATAACGGTGAAATTACAGTGGTTAAATTTCACCTTTTGCGTAGGCAAGTAGGACAAGGGTAACAACATCATTTCAGGCTTTTAAGACTACCTGGGATTGCAGTCGGTCCCAGTTTGAAAAGTATGAGAAACACCGACTTAATTAACCCCCAGAACCGCTTCGCAAGTTTCAAAACCGGGACGATTTTAACACAAGTCACGCCCTACCCTACTTTTCCCACCCTTTTTTTTCTCTCTCTCTCTTCTTCGGTCACTTGACACTCGTGTTACTCAAGGAGACTTCGTGACCGACTTTACCCCCTTAAGCGATATTTTCACCCGGGGGCTGGGGAATTATATTACAATTTTAAAGGCCAACTTGGCGCATTATTTTCTGGAAAATACGAGCGCCACCCCGGGGAGGGGCACGCATCTGGCGATTTCTCGACACGACGCCCCCTAATAAACGGCACCGTAAACTAATGAGTGGAGATTGTAAGTCAGAAAGTAGCAAGAAAACATTTGAAAATATCCATTATTAATTGGGTTTTTAAATTTAAAGTTAAAACTTTAATGAACAACTATGAAAAATGTAAGCATTTGAACCTACGTCTTTGTGTAAGTTGTTTCCATTTATTACTTTCTCTGCCTACTCTCCCTCTTACTCACACTCTCTCTCTCTCTCTCTCTCTCTCCCTCTCTCCCTCCCTCTCCCTCTCTCTCTCCCTCCCTCTCCCTCTCTCTCTCTCTCTCACACACACTCTTTATCCCACTCCCTTTCGTACTCTCCCCACTTCTCTTTTTATTTTTTATCACATTGTCCAGTACTTTCATATCTTTTTTTTATATCTAATGATTTTGCTATCATTTTTTTTCTTTTGGACTTTTTTCCTTTNTCTCTCTCTCTCTCTCTCTCTCTCTCTCCCCCCTTTCTCTCTCTATCTCCCTTTCCCTCTCCCTTTCTCTCTCTCTCTTTCTCTCTCTATCTCTTTGTCGGTAAGAGCCAATAGCAACATATGGTTGGTTATAAGAAAAGCACGGCTTTTCCGACAGCAAACACAAGAAATGTAAATTATTAAATCAACGTAATAATTCTGAAATTAATTACGAGCGGAGGTCGGAACCGCACAAAGAAAGTCAGACGATGGTCCTCATTCATCATTATTTGGGCTAATATATTCAGCCGTATATTGCAAACGAAACCGAAGAGGGAATCAGAGGCTAACTTTATCTCCTGCCCCCCTCTTCACCGGGGTCATGTTTAATGCAACGAAAAGTCGACAACAATTTCAACTTCCTGTGACCGCCCTGTTAGGGCGCACTTGTTCCCAGGAGAGAATACAAATTGGGACTTACACCTCTGAGCATGTTCCACGTCTTGCTTTCCACAATGCCGGGCATCTTCTTCCCCCCGGGCTGGGATCTTTTCAATTTCGCCCTAACTGAAACGTAAGCGTTTCAGCCCCTGATTTCCATTGAATCTGCCCAGAGAACGGCATAGAGACCGTGACAGAAAGAAATAGATTATAAAATTTGTAAAACAACATTTCAGATTGCTATATATTATTCGACTAATGTACCAAAGGTTAAGCAGCATCGCGATGACCGGAAACGACCTAACTACATTATCCTAAATGTTATCATTTTTTAATTTTTTTTTTCATTAACCTATTTTTTTAAGTAAAAAAGGTCGTAATGTGTCAATTTCTTTTAGATTTCAACCAAGACGGTAAATCGGACAACATCAGCTTCATGATCAAGAGGATTAAAGTGCACACGACCGAATCGCTCAACGACCCAAGCTACAGGTTCCCTTCCAATTACGGCGTGGAAAAATTTCTGGAATTGTTCTCAGGTAACTTGAATCAATTTATAACATTTTTCATGAGTTTATATCATCAGCAACTACGTTCTGTCGGCCCACTGAAGGTTTTATTTGCATTGATTCTTCTCCAGTTAGTAATCCATTGATTAAAAACCGTAAGAATCCTATAAAAACCGTTTGTCTTTGATTCGTGTAACAGTTATATTGTGTATAAAGGACAAATTGAAGACTTAGAAAAGGTTCGAAATTTCTTTTTACCAGCTCTCGTTTTAAAGAACGTCGATCCGTACAATTTATTTTTTTTTAATTGCCTACTTTGTTTTTAAACCGATGAAATTGGGCCTCTCGTATTTTGTCCTGATTAAATGCAAAAAACTTACAAAGCGATATTTTCATTTGACCTGACTTTTCCCTTTCTTTCTTCCTTGAGGAATTCCAATTGATCTGAAGGATTGATTGGTAAAAAAGTCTTAATTACATTTATCAAAAGTGTGTTGTGTTTAATGACTGTTAGCCAATGATAATTTGGAAATCGTGAAGTGCGGTCTGGTGTCACGTAGGTTTTAGTAAAACATTTTCTTTCGTGCCGACGTTTCGAACTTTATTGAGACCATCTTCAGCACCTAGGATTTATAAACATTGTTTAAACTAAAAAAAATGAATTTACACAATGCTAGAAAATTTTAGATTAAAACAAATGAATTTATACAATGCTAGAAAATTTTAGATTCAGAAAAAAATGCATTTATACAATGCTAGAAAATTTTAGATTCAGAAAAAAATGAATTTATACAATGCTAGAAAATTTTAGATTAGAAAAAAAAGAATAAATTTATACAATGTATGCAAATTTTAGATTCAGAAAAAAATGAATTTATGCAATGCTAGAAAATTTTAGATTCAGAAAAAAAATAATAATGAATTTGTACAATGCTAAAAAATTTTAGATTCAGAAAAAAATGAATTTATACAATGCTAGATAATTTTAGATTAAAAAAATGAATTTATACAATGCTAGAAAATTATAGATTAGAAAAAAATGAAATTATACATTGCTAGAAAATTTTAGATTAAAACAAAAAAATGAATTTATACAATGCTAGATAATTTTCGATTAAAAAAATAAATTTATACAATGCTAGAAAATTATAGATTAGAAAAAATGAAATTATACATTGCTAGAANTGGAAAATGCATTTATTGACTTTATCAATTCTAAAAATTCTGAATTCTACTCAGACGGAATTAATAAGTTACCAACACGTTGGGAGAAATGTATTGAGAGTATGGGAAATTATTTTGATTAAAGAACATTGCTTTAAAGTAACTAGTTTCTTTTTTTTTGTTTAATACCAAAATCCTGCATTATTTTCCGGACAACCCAATACAATGCTAGATAATTTTAGATTAAAAAAATGAATTTATACAATGCTAGAAAATTATAGATTAGAAAATAATGAAATTATACATTGCTAGAAAATTTTAGATTAAAACAAAAAAATGAATTTATACAATGCTAGATAATTTTCGATTAAAAAAATGAATTTATACAATGCTAGAAAATTATAGATTAGAAAAAAATGAAATTATACATTGCTAGAAAATTTTAGATTAAAACAAAAGAATGAATTTATACAATGCTAGAAAATTTTAGATTCAGAAAAAAATGAATTTATACAATGCTAGATAATTTTAGATTAAAAAAATGAATTTATACAATGCTAGCAAATGATGGATTAGAAAAAAATGAAATTATACATTAATAGAAAATTTTAGATTAAAACAAAAGAATGAATTTATACAATCCTAGATAATTTTAGATTCAGAAAAAATAATGAATTTTACAATGCTAAAAAAAAGCATTTAACATTGTATAAATTCACTTTTTTCTTAATCTAAAATTTTCTAGTATTGAATAAATTCATTTTTTTCTGAATCTAAAATGTTCTAGCATTTTATAAATTCATTTTTTTTCTGAATCTAAAATTTTTTAGCATTGTACAAATTCATTATTATTTTTTTCTGAATCTAAAATTTTTTAGCATTGTACAAATTCATTATTTTTTTTTCTGAATCTAAAATTTTCTAGCATTGTATAAATTCATTTTTTTCTGAATCTAAAATTTTCTAGCATTTTATAAATTCAGTTTTTTTCTGAATCTAAAATTTTTTAGCATTGTACAAATTCATTATTATTTTTTTTCTGAATCTAAAATTTTCTAGCATTGCATAAATTCATTTTTTTCTGAATCTAAAATTTTCTCGCATTTTATAAATTCATTATTTTTTTCTCTGAATCTAAAATTTTCTAGCATTGTATAAATTCATTTTTTTCTGAATCTAAAATTTTCTAGCATTGTATATTTTCTTTTTAGTTTAAACAATGTTTATAAATCCCAGGCCCTGAAGATGATCTCAATAAAGATCGAAACGTCGGCGCGATAAAAAAATTTTATTTAAAAACTGAAATAATAATGCAATATAAATACTGTGCAAGTTTCGAATCAATTATAGTTTATGCTTAGGTGGTCTTAATGAGATGTTTTCTTTTTTGGTCATCTCTTTGTCTATTTTCTTTTTTTTTACCTTTTAACCCGTCTCATGAGATTGAGTGCGGCTGTTTATCAGCGTCAAAGCTGACAAGATGTTTGCTGGATAGTGCAGGAGTAGATTAAATCTTGACGGCAATCAATATCCCGGTGTATATACTCCGTAACATATTAGATAGTCGGTTCTAAATTTTGATAACAAAACTTTTGTCAATATATGTATATTTTTTTAATAAAGAAAGCAAATGAGCGTTAATCAATCATCACGATGTATTGTGGGAATTGGGTTTGGCTGGGGTTTGGATTACGAAAACGGCCGTCCATCTGGCAAAATACCACATTACCATTCTGCCCAAATTCCTACCTCAGCCCCTGGACCTTTTTGCAATTTGAATTTCCTCCCGTTGTTCTTTTTCTTTCGATTAGGCCCAGTTGATTGATGGGGGCCGATGAGTTTCTCAAGGCCTGGTACAGATGTACATGCAAATTAACCGGACCGACGTCACGTCTCGCCTTGGAGCCCTGGTGGATTTTTTTGAAAAACCATGAATATTCCCGAGAGCGGGAAATCTCGGAAATTACCTGCGGGGCTTTCGTTGCTGCACGTGATCGCACTTTTAATTTACCGGAATAAGAAAACTTTCGCCGAAGAATGGCCGAACGGAAGCCTTTAAATTATAAATTGACAAGCCCCTATTATCCTGACAGCCTCTGCATATCCTGTCAGTTGAGAGAAACTGATCAAGATCAGAAAATGACCTTAAAACAGTTATATCATTTTAAAACTCTTACCTTATAGAAAAAAATGGTAAAACAGAAAGGTAACGAAAAATTTGAATTGACTATTAAAAAATTCAAATTTTAAAAACTAAAGCTTCAGGACTTCATTAGGCAGGCTAAGAATTAGCTATACGATGCTCTCAAGACTGGAAAAATTTCGTTTCGAAATGCTTTTCTATCTTATAACAAAAATTAAAAAAATAGGTCTAATTACTTAAATATGACAGACTGTCGAACCTGGCTTAGTGAGAATCGCATGGATACTTTTTTTTCACTATGCCAGGTTACCCTGAAGAAAATTCTCTCTTTCCCAGGTGATAGTTTAAAATTCACATAAAATTGAAATATATTAATTTTTGCCGAGAAAGTATTTTATTTTTAGTGTGAAATTAATCTGAATCTTTACATTAAAAAATCGGTAATTTTCTTCTCAACTGTAGAAATATATGTTTGGATTTTTTTTCTCAATAGCCAGCAATTCCCAAAAAATTTCATCTCTTTTGAAGGTGGGTGTATTCGTTTCCTCGGTTTCCTCGTCACTATCTTCACCTTCAGCAAGTCTGTACGTACTTCCGCATCGTTCCAAAATTCCTTCATCACTGCTTCGATTACGGCATTGTTGGCAAAAGAGTTGTCAACAGTCCTTGAATGAAGGTATTTCATTTACATCCGAAGAAGATGGGCAATGGGAGAGCACATTGTTCCAATCTTCACTTGTTACTAACCAACCTTCCTCCTTACTATCCTCCGTATTTATACGAGAAGTGATGAACCCACATGTTCCAAAATTGTTGGCAATCCTCGATGATTTGAAATCATGACAAGCTCTGAACTGTCATTGCACGAAGTATGGTGATATCGGGAAGCTGAGAGGACTGCTAGATGGAGGAATGATTTCTTTTCTATACAGAAGATTTAGTATTACTCCTTGATCTATGGCTGCAGTCACTTCCGACTTATAGAGGCCATGAATGTGGAAAATTGTCAATTGTACAGATAACCACGCCAATTTAAATTCTCAATAACAGAAGTCAGGTTTTCTCAGTAACCCATGTTTTGAGCCCCTGAAGGGACGAAGCAGCAAAAATTTTCTCAGTAACCGAGGACTGTCACTTATTCAGATTCTCACTAATACAGGTTCGACTGTAATGTAAAACTAGATTATAAAAAAGACGTAAACATAGTTGAACCTTCACTGAATTGAAAAGTATACATGTCAGAAACTAGATCTACAGTTTGTCCGATCATCCCGATACCTACCTTATCGATGTGCCATTATTTCGTCATCATTAGTGCTTGAACCAAAATAGGCGGAAACTACCAACCTATGTTTTCATCACACTCAAAACGTCAAGAACAAATCACTTAATTGTGAGAGTTTTTTCGATCATACTGATTTGCCTTGTCTGTCAAGTCATTCCATCACCTTCAGTGATTGGACAAAATGATCGGAAATTATCAAGCTGTAGTAACCACTTCGCAGACCAAATAGTTCTTGATTGTGAGATTTATCTTTGGGAAGTGCAGGTTGATGGTGAGGATTGTACGCAACTCTCGTTTCACCAAGTATGGTGATTTCTGGAAATTTGATTTCTTTTCGATACAGAAGCTTAAAATTCTGTGTTAATCGTTGGTCTAATGGTTGCAGTCACTTCTCACTTATGGAGGTCATGAACGTGGAAAATTCTTACTTGTGCAAGTAACCACCGCCAATTTAAATGCTCAATAACAGAGATCAGGTTTGCTCAGTAACCCATGTTTTGACCCCCGATGGGACGGAACAGCAAAAATTTTCTCAGTGACCCAGGTTCGAAATGTAAAACTAGATTATAAAAACGACATAAACGTAGTTGAACCTTCACTGAATTAAACAGTGCACATTCCAGAAACTAAAACGAGTTTTTCATTGGGTAGGTTAAGAATAGGCCATACAATGCCATCAAGACTGAAAATCTTTCACATTATAAATTTTTAACTTATGTGGAAAAAAAGTATTGTCTAGGTTTATTTATAGATACTGAAAAGGCCTTCGATCGCATGTGGCATGAGGGCCTGCTATATAAGATTAAAAAGTTACTACCCGATACATACTACTGGCTGGTGAAGTCTTATGTGACCGACAGAAAATTTTTTGTCAGCTATAAAGGAGCGAACTCTGAAGTACACAACATCTCAGCGGGTGTTTCTCAAGGATGTGTTCTGGGACCCCTCCTTTACATTCTGTACGAGCATGACTTTCCAGCAGATAGCAACATCGAAAAGCCCATTTGCCGATGACAAAGCAGTCCCAAAGTATCACGCTCAGTGATGCAGAAACGAAGATGCAGAATTACTGCCAAAAAATTGATGATTGGGCATCCAAGTGGAAAGTTAAGCTGAATTCAACTAAGTCCAAACTCATTAACTTCACTTATAAGAAGACCTCAAGGCCCTCACATATAGTACTCGGTGGAACTAATGTACCTCAAGCGGACTCATATAAACACTTAGGGCTGCACTTGGACTCGCATCTCACCCGGAATAACAACATATCCTCATGTGTAACGAGAATTCGCTTGCGTATTCGCAATATCAAACCAATTCTCTCTAGCAATTCTGTTCAAATTCCACTTAAGCGACTCCTTTATATAAGCCTAATAAAACCAATTTGGTTTTATGGCTCGCCCATTTGGTGTTCTGCATCCGCCTCGTAAATAAAAAGGATTCAAACGCTGCAGAACCCTGTATTACGGTTAATAACAAACGCGCCCTGGTTCGTAAGGAATGAACAGCTCCACCATGAAATATCGTTGACATCGGTAGAAGACGAACTAAAGAAGAGATACCCGATGCTGCTTGCCAAAGCTGACTCCCACCCGAATCCGGCAATTGCACAAATTCCAGGGAATATGCCTCCACCCCGCCAACAAAGACGGCTAAAAAGAAACCATTATACGGACTACAGATTGTAAATATGTGTTAATGTAAATAAGTGCTAGTGTAAACGTGCGCCTGACGTTATATGATTATAGATAAAAACAAAAACGTAGGTTAATTTATTTATTAATGAGATATTTATTTATCTCAAATTATTATACTCCAATGAATTATTGTGTAGACTGCCATAGGGCAGGACCCACCCTCAAATGCCATGTTAATCACACTTTTTGAGTGTGCTGTATATCAGTATTTATTAGCAAAACATAATGTGTATGTACACAAGAGTTAAATAAAATAATTAATAAAAATTATAAATTTTTAACTAAACAGCTGGAAAAGGTTTAATTAATTAAATATAAAATAAGGAAATTAAAAAGGACGTTGAAACTTAACTTAAATAAAAAATACACATACCAGAAACTAGAACCAGAGTTTTCGTTTTCAATTTGTATGTATACTGAATATACATGCCAAGATACAAATCCATGTTAACATTAGGCCTTTCTTACATTACACTATTGCTAATCACTCGTATTATTTTTTACTAATTAGTTTTAAGTTTGTAATTTTCCTGTTATAAAATATATCCGTAGGGGTGTACATTTTGGTAATCGTTCCCCTCTTTTATATAAAAACAGGAGGGCCACTTGATAAAATGGTTCCCCTTTCAGAGGAGGATCGCTCCCCCTGGAGAAAAGACGCCCCTTCAACTATTTATCTTGTTATGTGCCGTGCATGTGGACATCCGTGAAGAACCGGCAGGTTTATTGAGTGGACAAACCTCCGGAGTACGATTTTCTTACTTTTAGTGCCGGCTCCCTTCGGTCAACTGGGCCTGCAAAGGGCCCGAGGGTTCGGAAATTTCTTTGCTTTTTTAACAGTTGAAATTGGGTTTTAAAAGTCTCTTACTTTAAAAGTTGGTAAGTTGACGATGTATGTCAATTCTTACTTAGCTAGGCACTTTTTTTAAGTTTGTTTTTATAATAAATATCTGAACTTATTAATTTCTAGAATTTCCATAATGCTAATGAATCAATCATAACTTTCTAATTACATGAAATTCTAAATTTATCTGTGTAAAAACTGTTATTTAAGGCAGTTTTAAATTTACCTACCGATCTGAAAATATATGTTACNCCATGCGTCAGTCTAGTGTGGCCTATTCGCAGTCGGGTCAATATTATTCTCTCTGTTTTGCTCATACTACACATGGCCCACGGTTTGACCGACTGTTTTAGTTCTTTTAGTTTGTCGGTCATTTTGTCCCAGCGGTTCTGCCAATCTTTCCAGCAAAGATTCTTCATATATTGTTACTTATTATTACTAAATTATTTATGAACTTTTGTACATTTGCAAGTTTGAGGTTTTTTTAATCATGTTTGTCAATATTTCTTTATTTATATTATGTTTTTAAAACAATGTTCTTTTCTTTATATGTTATGCCGATATATTAATAGAAAGACAATACAGATTGTTTTAAAATTCTCAGAATAACTTAGGTATGACCCCACAAACAAAAGAAGAAATCATTTTATTTTTTCCAGGCGTGTTCGTTAACAACCATGTAGCCGATTTCCGGCATCGAGAATGTATTGTAATTAACTTAGATGGGTTTTGCGTGATTTAATTAACAACATGAACATTCGGGCATTGTTCGCAGCATAAAACAATGAATTGATCATGCACAAATCGATGTGGAATGGGGAGTTCATTTTTTCCGTAAATCACAGTTGGAAGTTCGAATCGAACAAAGCTTATAACGTTTTTACGTTAGTAAACCGATATAAATTGTTATTATTCGTATCAAATTCTACTGTGAGGCAATATTTTATATCCAATATCACTGGTGGGAAATTGATCATGCCTGGCAGGTGTAATCCACTACACCGGTATTTCACGCTACGGCAAGTTTTATCACGTATTACTTCAGAAGTAATGTTAGTACAGTTTGGCTGTTATATCTAAAAACTGGCTCATTTCTAACAAATCAGAATAATTTTCAAATTACGCTTGATTTACCGCAGAGTCGATGGACTGTGTCAGTTTTAAAATTTGCCATCCTCAGCGCGCATGTTCAAAGGAACTCGATTATTTGTTCAAAAGATTAATTATATTTCTTTAAAAACTTACTTAATATGGGGGAGGGATCAGTAAGTCCACTGTGACCAATATGGTCTATGATCGAATGTGCACTTTTCCTGAAAATTAAGCATTTTCCTCGGTACCTCTTCTCGAAATTCTCTTGGTGTTACCGAATGACTACCATATACAAACTGGTGCCTCACATTCACTTAGAATATTTGCCGATATCTCTGGTTTATCTCGTTTATGTTGGCATATTTCTGTCTCAGCTTTGCCCATCATTTTAATCAGTTGATTGTTAATCATCAGAGTTGGCTTGTAAGGACCTTAGCTTGGGTATTGTTGGAAACCGCTAGAGTGTAAATCAGCCCTTTATGATCCTCTACATAGCATAAAAATAAATGAAACCATGACTACGTTAATGACTAGTAAAAACAATAAAGGAAATCCAAATTAAAGGGAAGAGATTTATTTGAGTCCATGAAGTCGTATGGTACATAAACCTCAACCAGTTACAACGAAGAACCAATCTGGCATGTAGAAAACATAGGGTATGAAGTTTATTACAAAAATTATATAACTTTGGATTTAAAAAAAAAAAGGTTTGGGAAAAGGCGAGCCATATGTCAACTCTGCACTTACAACCCTGTGGAATACCAACGAAATTGAAATTGAAATTGAAATTTATTTTTATTTACAAAATATATACAGAATTTACAAAGAAATTAAAGACTGGCTTCAGGCTTCCTGCCTATATACCTGATCTGAAGTAAAAAAGAACTAATTTAAACATATCTCAATATTAGTACAGAGGGAAAAAAAA